>NC_056745.1:956521547-956601547 GCF_019279795.1 Protopterus annectens
TGTTTGCACATAGTTAAGCAGTGTGCAAACACGAGCCTCACTGCTAAAATTCTGATAGCTAGAACTGAGTGTATGAAACACACCTACTGCTTAGCTATGTGGCAGCAAGTTTAAATGCATTGACACATTTATTTTTGAGCCCAGATTATACTGGATTCGAATACAGGTATATCTAATACCTTTAAGATATGATAATGCAATGTACATGTGCTGCTGTGTGTTGGCATAACACTGCAGGGTAAAGCAGCATTGCGTGGAAGTAACCACAGCATTGTACAGCCGCTCACCATCACTTGGCATTGGTGCATGATGTTAAATTTTGTGTAAACATAGAGTCCAAAAATTGAAGGGGCCCATTGCTTTTTCTGGTACTTAAGTGTATTGTGTGTGATTCTATTTTTTTTTACCATATTATAGGTGTTAAAATAGGGTAGATAGGAAAGTGGTGAAATGCAGATCAAGCAAGAAGAACAAATGAAAAGTTGCACAGGAAGGTGCAGGAGGGAGGTAGGAAGGAAGCATAGCTATCCACTTTAACAGTGAAAACTGACAATATGTGCAGAATATTAACTTAATTTGGACTGTCATCTCCACAAATAGGGGTGACAATGTACTCATGTTGTATATCCAATTGGACCAAATCAAATATGTGAAGAAGACATGTGTGCAAAATGGAGAGCTATGTATGGGATGATATTTTTTTTCTGGGACAGGTGCCATTTTTTTAATCAAGTTAAGAAAAGAATGCCGGGTAAGGTAGGTTGGGTAGGTGAGGAAGCAAATGCAAACAAACAAGACAAGAGACATGGATGGTGAGAGACACAAAAGGTTTGGGGACATCATGATTGGGGTGAGGGAGGGGATAACTCAGGCTCATGCCCATAACATGGAGTCAGTGAGAATCTAGTCCTCACCCACTGGACTGTCATGTCTGTCCCCTTATTCTACTGGTGACTGGAGTGCTTGATGTCTTCTCCTCCTACATACCATGAAGGAGAGCAGCCTCTTCATCTGGTGTGGGCACACACCAGTGGTGTAGTGCACAACCATAAGCACCACCCCTGGCATCTCCTGGTGGTTGATGAAATTACCACTCTTGCCACTGCTCCCAGAGGGTACCACAGCACCCACTGCTGGGGCAGTACTACCTGAGGATGCAGGTAGTGTAGGGAGTAGTAGTGGCAGTGGTGCCAGGTTGGGTCTCAGATGTGCTGGGCATCGGTACTGGAGCCAGTGGAGCTGAGGCTGGCTGATCCACTGGGACTAGCCTACCTTGTTGTGCTGTGAAGCATTTAGTGATTTGGTACAGCTAGATGACATGGTGACAGTTTGACGGCACACAGAAAATAAAAAAAGAGATAAGGGTTGGGGTGAGTGAAAAAAAAGGGATAAAAATAGTACCATCATATGTGACATACAATGCATCAAATCAGTTATACAATTATTTTATCTGAAGTATTACATCTAAGTATATGTCCTAACAACTATGCACTATGACTACAGATTACTGAAAGCATTCCTTGAAATATGTACATATTGCACATATGTTTGGTCCAGTTATAGAGACTGCAGATAACAGCAGGACATTTATGCCACTTGTATAGAGTTTAATTTTATTTAATATTAAATGCAGTATTGCACAGTTGTTACTTGTGGTATCTGAACCCACATCCTCTGACAATAGCCTTATACTTAACTTCTAAAGTTGGTTTGTGTTACAGACTAATACATGCATACTTACTTTTACAGTTAGGATATGCATGCTACAAGTGCATGAAAAACCCACAAATCTATCTTTAACTTTTAAAGCTACAATAATGTTTCTGTTGTGCTGCATACATACCACTTGCTTTCCTCAGTCTCTCCATTTGATCAGCATGAGCCCATCTCTTAAACTCTATTTTGGCATTAGCTATAGAAAGAACAGAAAAGAACAGACAACAAGTAGGAGTACCAGTCTTGCCTATATTTAGCTTTCTATGTACTACAAATACTCTCTTATTATCATACTTACATAGCTGTGGGATGTCAGAAGTTTGAAATTCAGTCAACCACTGGTTGAGATTATCTTTTTGCACCTCTGTAGGTCATTAAAATGATGCCTACACTATTCTTCAGTGAGTGGGAGATGTCTAACACCTTAACTAGAGCAATGACAACTAATGAGTTCCTGCCAATTCCTGTTATTGCATTTAGTGGTAGTGTGCAAAACTGATCAATGATGCCAACTGCATTTGAGCAATGTTAAGCAGAGAGCAGCAGTGTCAAGCAGGTTGAAATAAATGTTTTGAATTGAAAGTTTAATCACTTGGCCTTAGTTGCTGCTGTTGTAGCTTGGAAATATATATTGAAAATTGCAAAGGAACTGTTAGGTGAGTTAAGTTTGCAAGGCATGCACTTGGAGCATACATATCATGACCTGACACATTTGCTTTTGGCTTTATACACTGGTAAAATTTATTTATAAAATGTGGAATTCAAGCCTAGGCATAAGGGCAAAAGATTTTCTTCTACAGCTGTGATTGTCCATCTTTGCCACAGAAGAAGTGCTCCTCACACATGGTCAAGAATCATTCATAAATATAGGTAACAGATTGAGGTCTTAAGCATATATGTGTGTGACCTGAAAAAGTTCTTGTATATAGATGCAGTTGTGTATGTATTTTATTTAATTGTGAAGGCCATCCAAGTCCAGAGAGCAGAATTATACTTACCAAAATATAGTAAACAGTATACCCTCAGTTATACATCTGAAAACACAATAAGCAATATCCCTCATACATTTAATTCATATCAGCTCCACTATCTAAAGTGTTATAAGTGAGAGTGAAGATAATGGCAAATGGAACAACAGTAAAATGTGTGGAATATCCTGTGTTAAAACCCAGGACCATGTGTATGGCAGCCCTACACCTACACCTGTTGCCACAAGAATGTTGAAATGACACTTGCATATTTTTCAGTTCATTGCTATAAACTGCACTGTCACAACAGGAAAATAGGTTGTACACCGTGTACTAGAACTCAGGACCATCTGTATTCCAGTCCTACACTTACACCTGCTGCCACAGAATGAGGTTACATGGCAGTTCCTTAATCTTCTTCTCTTTCTGAAAATTCTCTGTGTTAACCGCCATGCAATGCCGCTTAGCATATTTGCACAGTGTTCAACAGAATTAATTGAATGTATCCATTTTCAGTTATTGACTGTCTGCATCTTATCTGCAGGTGTTTGATGATTACAGGTGCTGGTTAACCCTGTTAACCACTGCATGGCGTTGCTTAGTGGAGTTGCACAATAGAAACCAAAAATTGCAAAAATGTATCCTTTTTGACCTAACACTTTTACAGACACCATCTGCATGTGTTCTGTCTGCTTGTGTGGGCCATTAGTCTTGGTTTGTGCACTTTTAAGCACAGCACAAATAAGATAAGCACAGCCAAACATGACACTCATTTTCTTAATTTTCTTTGTTTGCACTAAGCCATGCACTGTGCAAACACTGGCAAAAAAGAATAAAAAATAAAAAAATAAAAAAATCAAGTAAAATAAAATGAAATAAAATATAAATAAAAGGAGATGCAGTTGGAATGAAGAAAAAAATCTATCAAATAAACACAACAACATATTTGTTAGTGCACATGAAATATTATTCGATAGGTCTGGATTTGAACTTTCACTCCAATGAACCTTCAGAATACATTAAGGGCACTTTATCCCTCTTTGTCACACAGACAGCTTTACAGCAGGGAACTGAAATTATGCTGTATATAACCAACTGCAACATCATCCACAGTACCAACAAACTATATTACAGTTATTTGTACATGTATTAATTTCAGATGTGTACTGAGTGATCACACAACTATTTAAGATTATTGCTTGAAAAAAACGCAACTCTGCCTTACTTCTCTATGCTTGTTGCTTTTGTGTCTTATCTGACTAGTGATCTGAGACATGCAGTCTGTACGTCATACTATATAATTGTTTTTAAAATGTGTGAGGATATTGAATGGCAATAATATACAATTGTTAACAAATGAGGGGAGTTTGGATGTTAATGAACAGAACCTGTGAAGTGTGTGCTGCTTAATTACATTTCCAGCTTTGATAAAATTACTTATACACTTTGTGAGTCTAACCTGACACACCCACAGGAGGTAGGGCAGTATGCATAGCTGTTGTGTTTTCCTTCTCCCTACCAGTAATCATTCACAGTTGCAATCCATTAGCAACAAACAATGAAGGAGGGCCTGCTCTATGTTTACATCTGATACACACAGCCAAGTATTTTGGATTCAGCAACTCTAATGAGTTCACACCTCATTTGTATTTTCACTGTGCTCATAGCCCTGAATCTACACCATAAAAAGGCAACTGTGTAGCTAGGGAACCTGAAGGTGAGACACTTGTTTATGTGGAAAACACAGAAGAGGCTATTAATATGTGATATATCTGCACAGAAGACTACTGATTCTGAGAAGGTATGGTTGCATTTTTCAGCTATATACTACATATGCTGAAATGTCATTAAGAAAAAAAACTGTTTAATATTATATAATATATTCATTAGCAAATGCTACTTTTTCTGTATGCATTACTTAGAAGTGTCCTGATGTTATGGGCATGTTTTTCAGGGCATTTCACATGTATACATGACTGGCAATTTCTTAAAATGTAATGTTCTGTGTTATATCTGTAGATATGTTTCAGAGACAGTTCATTTGTTAGCACATTTTGCATTTCACTGATGATATGTTAGCAAAAATTTCACTGCCTGTTCTTTTGGGGGTGGGGGTGCAAAGCTGCATTTCTGTTTTGGCACAAACAAGGATATGTTGCTATTGTTACTCTCCTTGTTTTGCATCCAGCCCTGCTTTCTGTGTGAATGTAATATGTTACCACCACACAATTCCTGTTGCTCATATTTTAAATATCTTGATTGTTTTAAGTTTGTCCCATGGATAACAGTGAAATGCTACCATTTCTGTTTTATCCAGAAAAAGGAATCTTAGTAATGTGATACTTATGTGTATTATCCTTCTGTTGTGTTTTAGGTCACCTAGGACTATGGCACCCAGGTGGCTCAGTCCCCAGAAGCCCTCTTTAGTGACCATGAGAATCAGGTCATTATGGAAGCTTTTAGGCAACATGGTGCCTTTCTGCTTGACAGGGGACATGGAGATATGTCAGGCAGAATGCAAATTTGCCATCAGATAGTTGATGTTGCAAATGCAGTAGGTGACTATAGAAGGGCATATGATCAGGTGTGCCACAGGGCCACTGACATAATCTCATATGCACGGAGGACAGTAGGTGCAGTGGCCTGTGATCAGATGGGTACTGGTGGGGGCTGTTAAGGAACTATCACTAGCAGCAAATTATCAGTTCCTGTCCACTCTCAGGGATCTAGAAATCTCTCGAGAAAGTGCAGAACAGCATCTCCTTTGCATTGGAGCTACTGTTTCTGGGACAACAAGTATGTCTCATGAGGAGCTTCCAGGTAGGCTTATGCATCCCAATTGTTGAATATTCTTGTATAGTAAAATATTTACAGAAATACTTTAGTTCTGCTTAACAATAAATTGGTTGGGGGAGGAATGTAGACTGCTACAGTTATCAACATATTCTGATTGATTACACATGGGTTTAGGATGGACTTGTCATCCAAGTTCTTGTTGAAAGTATAGTTAATGGACATATAAAAGGCAAAATGTTTTACCTCATGTTACTGTTAATTGTGATGATGTTGTCCTTAACTTTTGCTTGACTTCTTCCAGGACCATCTTCCACTGGAAGCATAGCATCAACTGTACATGGTAACCCAAATAGCTTCTTTGTCAGTGTTGATGAGCAGTTCAAAGAAATATATAACTTTTACCCATATGTGTGATGTGGGTGTCAGAACTGTTGTGTATATTTCTGTACTGTTTGTAGTCATTGCAGCACTGTTAATTTCTTAGCATACATTTGACTACAGTGGCATAACTATTAATTATGTTCCTGTGTTTGTTGATTATTATCACAGGTGATCCTGGCAGTATAAGTGTAGGACTTTTGTCAACTGATGTCAGAGTATTGGCAGACTCTGATGATGATGGTGGCCAAACAGAGGCATATTCGGGGGGTGCAGAGATTGAATCTGAGACTAAGGTTGACATTCAGCCATCCCATGTAATTCCATTGGACACAGTCAGTAGGCCTATGCCAACCCATTCTAGTGAGTCCTCAGATATTGGACAGATTGAGGGTTAGACCCTCAATCAGGAAACTGTGGCTACTGTGGCTTCAGTGCCTGTTGACTCTGGCTGTAGCCTAAGTGTGGGCGAGGTGCCATGCAGGAGGGTTGTTAGGGGTGTTTGGTGGAGGCCTGCTGTTCATCCTTTACCTGATCCAAATGTGTCTTCCTGTACCACTCAACTTATGTTTGGATCATCATGGAGGCACAAGCATGTTCCCATAGGTCCTCCAGCGAAATGCTTAGGGCTGTAGATGTGGTACAGGCTGACACATGTGACTACCTCCACAATGTTACCAATTCAATACATTGGATGAATGACACATTGGAACAGGTGGTGTCTGTGATGGAGCATCTGCTGGGAGGGGGACGTCATCCTGATGGGCATAGGTCAGCCACTTCATCTGCTGTTAGCCAATCTGGTCATGCCTGATCACACTCCCATAGTGGCACTACTTCCACTGCTCCATCAATGGTTGAACTGTCCACACCCAGATGTGGCAGGCCATGAGATCCTGGTCCTTGGTGACCTTGTGAAGAGAGCTCATCCAGCACACATCAGTCAGATTTAGGTAGTAGCAGTGCATCTGACTGTGGGCATAGACGTGGCAGTGCAACTCCTGCAGAGCCAGCTCTCATGGATGGGGATGACAAATATGAACTGCCATCTCTACCATGCATGGCTCACACCTGTCTGACATACCAAGACGTAGACCTAATTCAGAGAATGGCTGTGTTCATGCAGACATTCACACAGCAATTTCACCCGGAGGACCCATATGTACAAACACACAACAGTTACAATGTTCAGCTGTGAAGCTTAAAGCTCATTTTGTCTCACTAGCCATTTGTTACTTTATCCAAATGTCTGGCTGCTTCTCTTTCTTACTCATGCACACAAACAGACCTTTTGTGTCAGCCTAGGCTTTTTGCTCCCCTACATAATCACCTGTGCAAGTGATGATAACTGTGCCATATCCCTGTTTTCTACTTTTGGATTCAGGGATACATAATATTTGTGTCTGATGCTCAAGGTGCATAGCTGACTTAGTGTTTAGTATATTTGCATTTGTGATGTTGATTTGGTAATTGTACCTTTGACTTATATTGGTCTTCGAAAGTTAGACAGCTGATAGAATCAAACATCGTATTGTTAATGGTCTTTTGAGGGTTGTGATTGTGAAGTCTGAAATTGAAATGTGTCTCATTACTTTCTAACTTCTCACTTTAGTGACTTTACAGTACAGACGTATGGTGCTAAAATGAGGATATTTGGTGACCCATCAGTACTTTTGATAGGTATGACTGAGTAAAGCTTTGATGCCTGAGTCCTACTACTTGATAATGGACACATGTAAATCACATAAGTCTTTGCATTCAAATGTTAAAATCATTTCTGTACAAATCACCCACTTTTTACTTGCTTACATTACCTAATAACACCATGCAAGGATATGCCATTCATTCCTATTATTAAACATTACACTCCAAGTTCAACACTTACCTTGTAAATCCAGCAGTTGCAACAGTTTTATTTAAAGGCTGACTCTATCTGATGGTAGCAGTACACAGCCATTACACGGGTAAGTAAAGGCTCTGAGCATTGCCTGACATCAATGTTACTATATGTATGCACATAGGAGGAAAGTTTTAGCCTCTTAGGTGGTGAGTGAGTGTGCTATGCATTGCCTCTTTGTGAATGTGAGGTCATATTGAGCATGTCTACATCAGCCTACACCCACAGTAACTGCTGGTTCCCCCTCTGACTCCTCACCTGCATGTGGCTGCGGTGACTTTACCATTGTGGTGGGATGTGTTGCTCTTCCCCTTGTTGATCCTGCTAAAACTGTTTTCTCAGGATGATGTGTAGCATGGCACATACAGTGAATATTTTAGTACATGCACATGGGCTGTACTGCAGGGATCCCCCAGATATATCTAAGCACTGGAACTGCCATACACATAGTCCTGGGTTCTAATACAGGATACTCCATATACTTCTACTATTGTTCCACTCCCATTATAGTCACTCTCACTTATAACACTTGAGATAGTGGAGCTGATATTAATTTTATGCATGAGAGCTGAGACAGTAGTATTGTGTTAGTTATTTAATTATTTATCTATGTATGATCACATTTATTATCAGATGTATGATGGTGGATATACTGTGTACTATATTCCTGTAAGTATAATTCTGCTTGGACTGGTGTTTCCTTCACATCTGTCTAACACACATACACAACTTCCTGTATATCCAATAACCTTGGAAATTTAGTTGCAGTTATGTAATGCCTCACTGCTACTCTCCACTTACCATCACACAAACACATTGCTCAAGAGTGCACACTGCAAAGCAGTGCTTTTGTGTAATGGTAAGTAGAGTGCAACAATTTCAAACAGTGTGCGCATTCCAGCAAGCGCAATAACTGGAACTGGCAGGAAAGCATCAGTCTCCATTGCTGTAGATCCATGGCAAACATTGCAGGTATTTGTGGAGAAGCTGCCAGGTTTAGTGCACAGAAGTGGTGTGTCCAGGAGTCCAAGATTTTTATTGGACTCTTAGTTAAGAACCACAGTGAACTGCGGTGGTGGTGCTGCGGCAGCATTGTCGCCTCACAGTAAGACCCTGTCCTGTTCGATTCTCAGCTAGAGTGTCTTCTGTGTGGAGACATGTGTGAATGGGCATACCTTCGTTGAAGGTTGTGCGTCAGAGCTGGCAACTCGGCACGTAAAAATCTACTGCCAATCATTAGTGGACCGGAGTTCTGCTGTGGCGACCCCTAACTGGGAAAAGCCGAAAGACACAACAAGTTAAGAACCACAGTGACAGGCTTCTGCAACAGGACAAGTCTGGCTCCCAATATGTCAGAGGCTTGGGATAGTTTAGCTAAGGCTGTATCTAATGCAACCAGTATCCTGCACACTGGAGAGCAATGCAGGCATCATTATAATGACCTACTGAGGAGGAAGAGGGATACACTCAACCATTAGATTGAGGAACTTAGGACTGAGGACATCTCACACTAGTGTAAGTATCATCTACAGAGAGTACTTACAAGATTTAGAACACTGAATATTGGCAAGACTGGTATTTATAATGGTCTTCTGTTCTGTTTTTTCCACAGCTGTCAGTGACCGTAAGTGCAATGTCCAAACCCAAGGGGCTATATTGGTGATAATGAGGGAAGTATGTGGTATGTATGCAGCAGAACAGTACTGTTATTGTAACATTAAAAGTTAAAGATAGCTTTTTGGTATCTTATAGAGTTATAACAAACTGAGCATGCATATCTCAACTGTGAAAGCAAGTATGCATGCATTAGTCTGTAGCACAAACCAAGAACACAATATTAGACTTTAGTCAGGGGTTGTGTGTTCAAATACCACACTTCCCAACTATAGGATACTGTTAATTCTTCAATAATATTGAAATTAAATTTAAAACATCTATACCAGTGGCATAAATGCCTTGCTTTAAACTGACATCTGTATAATTGGAGCACACATATGTGCAATATATGCACGTCAAGGATTATTTGCTGGAATCTGTAGTATAGTGTGCATCTCTTAGGAGGTGGTAGTCTTAAATATAAAAGTTAAGATAATACAGTCAATTCATTATATTAATGCATTGCATGTGATATATGATGTTACCAATCTTTTCTCTTTTTTTCTCTCACCCCAACTCTTATCTCTCTTTTTATTTAATTTTTATTGTATTTCATATTATTTATAAAAAATATTTTGTATAATTTTTTCTTTTCTTTCATTAATATGTTTTTATTTTATTTTTATTTTATTATAAAAATTATTTTTTATTTTATTTTATTTTTATTTTGTTTTTTTTTTCTTTTTTTAATTGTATTATGTGTACTACATCACACAATGATCCATAGCACAGTGGTGTAAACCTGTCCCACAGGATCTGCATGCCTCACCTCCACCAGATCCATCACTAATGCCCAGCATGTCTGGGACCCAACCTGGCAGCACTGCTTCTGCTGCCCCTGTACTTCCTGCATCTATAGGTAGTCCCACCCCAGAGGCTGGTCCAGTTGTACCCTCGCTGGGTTGCTAAGGATGGTGCATTGGGTTGGGCACCACACTGTTAGTGCATGCCTATGCCAGCTGGACAGGCTGCTCTCCCTCATTTTGCATAGTATGAGGAGGAGGAAAAGGAGACATCAAGCACTCCAACCAATGGTATAGTGAGGTGGCAGTGATAACAGTTCAGTGGGTGAGGACTTGATTCTCTCTGTCACCAAGCTTGACAATCATGGGATTGGGATGTCCCCAGCCTCACCCCAATCATGTTTGCCCCCTACCTTTTGTGTCCTTCACCATCCCTCTCTCTTGTCTTTTTGTCTTGTCTGTCTGCTGTTGCTTCCTCACCTACCCAACTTACCTGACTCAGACATTCCTACATCCCCTCCTCAACATTCCCCTCTCTCTGAAATAAAAAAATAAATGGCAACCTGTCCCACAAAAAAAAATTGTTCCATACATAGCTCTCCATTTGTCTTCTTCATACACTTGATTGGCTATAAAACATGATTGTGTTGTGGTCACCCCTCTCTTGTAGGTGAAAATCCAAATTCAATTAATATTTTGCACATATGTTCAGTATACACTGTTAAAGAAACGGATAGTTATGGTTCTTTCCTACCACTCAACTGCACCTTCCTGGCATGGTTACCCTTTGTTCTTCCCCCTGCTTGCTCCCATTTCACTGTACTATCTACCCCATTTTAACACCTTTAATCTGGTCATAAACTAGAATCACACACACCACACATAAGTTGCTGGAGAAGAAATGGATCCCTTTACTTTTTTGGGCTCCATGTTTGCTCGGAAGTGTGCATTGTGCAACAATGGTGAGTGGTGGCAGACAGGTGTGGTTATCTCCATGCAATGCAGATTAACACTGCTGCAGTATACCAACACACTGCAACACATCTCATATAAATGATTCATGTCAAAACATTATCCATCTGTAATAGGTTCATAGGTTCATAGGTTCATACTAAGCTATCTGCCCTAGGGCATTTATAAGCCTAGCCAGAGTGTGTTGGCTTTTGCCACCCATTTTAAATTAATTTTACTATGCCATTTTTCGAGGTTAGTATACTGTGCCTCTGTCTAACAGTGACACAGAAGTGATACCCGGGGTAAACCTACGATCTCCCATCCACTCATCAAGATTCCTCTTGAAAAGAGTCAATGAGGGACTCTGCCTAACCTGGCCTGGGATTTTATTCCAGAGTGAAGGGAGCCTCTGGGTTATGAATCTGTCCCTCCAGCATGTCCTATTTATTTCAGTGCTGAGGTTCAAGTCTCTCGAGCACGTAGCTCGATGGGATTTGGATTTCTTGAGGTGCAGCATGTCCATTAATTCCGGGTTGGACATGGCTTTATACGTCAGGCACTGATCGCCTCTGAGCAGGCGGTATGCCACTGAGTAGAGTTGGAGTTTCTTTAACCGGGCAGCATATGGCATCTGTTTGAGCCCTTTGATCCTCTTTGTGAGGTACTTTTGGGGTCTTTCCAGTTGCTGCAGGTGTCTGGTAAGGTACATCCCAAAAGGGGCATTGTACTCAATTATGGGCCTGATGAGGGATGAGTAAAGAGGCACGATGACCTCCCCTGATCTAGATGTGAATCCTTTCATGATTAGGTGGGTTATATAAAATGTTTTTCTAACCACTTTGGCCACGTGGTTGTCAAATGAGAGATTGCTATCAACTTGGGTCCCCAGGTCCCTAATTACTTCTTCTGTACTTAATGGATTACCACCTATGTGGTAATTTGTGGGCACTTTGTTTTTGCCAAAGGGGATGACTATACACTTTTTGGTGTTTAGCTTGAGGCCATGGCTCTGGCACAAGTTGTCTGTTTCTATGAGGCCCTTTTGGAGGATGCTTGCATCGGCTGGAGAGTCAATTATGGCACCCAGTTTGCAGTCATCTGCGAACTTGGTCAGCCACAGTCCTTCCGTGTTGGCCTGTACCTCTGAGAAATATATACCGAACAAGAGAGGTCCCAGGACTGAGCCTTGTGGGACGCCACTTGTAACTGGTTTGGAGTCTGACATGGCTCCAGCAATTCTAACCATGTGGGATCTGTCCTTGAGCCAGTCTGCAACCCATATAGTGACATAGGGGTTTATATTTAAGCTGGTGAGCTTATCTATAATGCTCGAGTGAGGTATTGTATCGAAGGCTTTTGCGAGGTCCAGGTAGGCTGTGTGGACCACCTTCCCCTTGTCAATGGCCTTGGTGACTGTTTCAAAGAAATCAACCAGGTTTAAGAGGCAGGATCTGCCCTTAACAAAGCTGAACTGGGTAGGATCTAGTGTCTGTAGGTCCCCAATATCTTTATTTATGAGGTCCGTGATGATCCTTTCCATAGCTTTGCAGACCAAGCTAGTCAGGCTTATGGGGTGATAGTTTCCAGGATCCGTTGAGGTACCACCTTTGTGGAGAGGGACCACTGTTGCTGTACACCACTCTTTGGGTACATATCCTGTAGTAAGGCCGAGACTGAACAGTAGTTTTATGTTTGGGTTTAGCTCTTCTTGGAGTTCATGTAGGACGCAGCCCGGGACACCGTCTGGTCCCAATGATGCTGTGTTTTTTGCTTTGGAGAGGGCGGCTCTTACCTGAGCATCTGAGATGTCAGGGGGGCAGCACTCTGCTGGGATAGATATTTGCCCTTTTGGTGGGGAGGGGGGGAGAAGTTTGCACTGAACCTGTCAGCTAGGATGTTGGCAGGTGTCTGTGGGTTCGGTGTATTTTTTGTCATTTTGGACTAATTCTGAGCATATCTGGGAATTCCCACCCAGGTTCCTAACATAACTAAAGAAAGCCTTGTGATTATCCTTAGTATCCTGTGCAATTTTTCTCTTGAAGCTGGCCTTAGATGATTTTATGAGTGCCCATAGTTTTTTGCTAATACTGATCAGAGATGCCTTCCCTTTTTGGGATTTTGCTCTATCATGTAGTAGCTTCCTCCTTCTATTGTATAGTTTGTTTATGGCTGGGGTCCATCAGACAGGACATCTGCTTTTGGAGGATTGGGTCATGGTTTTATTTGGGATTGCATGATCCATGCATTCCTGAAGGTGTTCATAGAATGCGTTTATAAAGGATTCTGTGGTCTGGGCCGTATTTTCCACAGGCCCGGGGGCTTTGAAGGATTCCACCTCAGTTTTGAGGAGTGTGAAATTTGCTTTAGAGAAGTTTTTCACTGTGGTTTTCTGGGCAGGGGGTGGGGTCGGGATGTGAATATCCAGTGAGATTAGTTTATGGTCTGATCTTACCAGTGAGGGATACACTTCTGGTATGGAGCATAGAGTCCCCATGTTGGTGATGATCAGGTCCAGTATGTTTTCCCCTCTTGTGGGAGTGGTAACAAGTTGTTCCATAGCATTCGAGTTTATAAATTCTAGGAACCTTTGGGCTAGGGTGTTTGAGCTAGAGTAATGCTCCCAGTCTATATTTGGGTAGTTGAAGTCGCCCAATATAATGGTGTTTGGCGAGACCTTCATATTTTCCAGTGTTCTCAGGAAGGCCGAGTGGGGTTCCTGGGTTTGGGAGAGTGGTCTGTAGCAGGCTATAAACTGGAAGGCAGTTTTACCCACTGTTAGTTGCACATGGATAGTCTCTGATGCTTCGTGCTGTGCCACCAACCTGGAGGTGTGGGTATCTTTGACAAATATTGATACTCCCCCTCCTTTTGTGGTTCGTTCCAAGTTTTGGGGCTGAAAAGCATGGTATGAGGTATAACCTGGTAGTGCTGGTGTGCTCTCAGGATCCTTAAACCAGGTTTCTGTTACTGCACAGATATCGATGTTCTCCATGCTAAGGAGAGTTTCGAGTGCATGCATCTTGAGGTTTAGACTTCTGGCGTTGAGTAGCATTACTCTTAGTTTCTTATCCCTTGTGATACCTATGGAGGTGGGTTTGTCTTTTGAGCCTTGCCTAAAAAAGGCACAATGGGGGTAGCAAGAGCCTTTGCCAATATCCAAAGCCCAGGGTGACAGGTGCAAGCCGTCCCTAGCAGCATCGTGGCTTGTCGAGCATGTCATCCCAGGCTGACAGGCATTGGATCCCCTTTGAATGACACCAATACTTAAGCCAATTGTTGAAATTGATCATCTTGTCTTCATATTGTGGCATCATTCTTGGTGAGGGTAAGATGCTACTCAAGGTCAGGGTCATACCGGCCTGGGCTACATGCTCAGAGAGCTCCTCTATGTCTCTTTTCATGTAGTCCAGGGAGGTACTTCTCAGGTCATTCACACAAGCATAGACAATGACTGAGTCATATTTGTACTTGCCTTGGAGTGACCTGAGTGCTTGTCTTATGTGGCGGATCCTAGCGCCTGACAGGCAGTTCACCATGACCATCTCCTTGTTCAGCCTGGTGAGCGGGACGTCAGTGTGCCTGACGATAGAGTCACCTATTACAAGTGTATCAGGTGTGTTGTTTAGCCTTAAGGGCTGTGACTGTTTGGCACACTGGCTTTGTGAGCTATGTGTTGCACGTGTTTTGTTTTGGGGTAGTGGTTGCTTGGGTGTCTGCTTTGGAGGTCTCTGCTGCTTAGGCAGATTTTTATTTAGAGCCTCCGAGTATGTTTTTGTGTGTTTATGTGTTTGTTTTGCTATCATGGTAGGTCTATGTGAGACTGGAATTGTAGTGAGTGTGGTTTCCTTCTCCTCCTGACTGGTTATGCCAGTACTGAGTTGAGGGAGCTTAGCCTCCAGTTTGGCTATATGGTTGCATCTCTCACATGTGTTGGAATTTGTTGGGAGGAGGAGAGGGTTGTCTGTGTACATGAGGCAGTTGTAACATTGCCTCAAGATTCCCAGATTCACCAGCTGGACCGGAGAGGAGATTGACAAGTGACCTTTGGACATGCTAGAATAGTATTTGGAATTCCTTTATAATTGAAAAAAGGGCCAATGGGGAACAAGGTACTCAAGAGGAGTTTGTGAGGGTGTAGTGCTTTTAATTTTTTAGTGCTGACTTATATAATTGCTTTAGTGAGCAAGTGCCAGGTAACTTAAATGCAATGTGTTACAGGTAACTTAAATGCAAAAACGACAAACCGTAACTTTCTTTCAAGTGAAACAAGGAAATAAGTACAATAAGCAATGCAGATATCACTAGGGATTCACAGAAGCGCTGAAAAGCCGCGTTTTAGGTGGAATTAGCGTTTCAGGGAAATAACAAGCAAAAAAACAACAAGCATACAAAGCTAGATTCAGCAGGCCTGGATCTAGTCTATGCTACAGCAAACAAGGCGAACCAATTTCAGTAAGAAACATTTCAAATATGCAGGCACTATAAGCCTTTAACCAGAAATTCCCAGCTCAGAAGGGCAGAGTCCAGTCTCTCCTCCCACAAGAGTGCAGACCACGAACCTTCTTAATGTAAAATAACTGACCTGAAGCCCAAGTGCTTAAACCAGAACTAATACACTTTTAGAATAACAGACACTGAGCCCTCAATCAGCAGTTCTGAACTTAGAAGGATGTAAGCTACCTGTCCTGCCACCACAGTGCAGGCCAAAACCTTCCTAATGTAAAACAACTGGTCTGAAGCCTAAGTGCTTACACTAAAAAGCTTAGAATGAGTTACACTAAGCAGTAATAAATACAACTGAGTACTTTTAAGATGACGCAAAATCAAAATAAAGTAGGAAGAAACACAAATACAGTAAAAGCAGATAAAATTTTTTTTTTTTTTGAGTGAGCAAATGAGATGGGCCCAGGAGTTACAGGACAGAAACAAGTGCAAATGCAGGCATTCAAATCAGAAAGTTGAGAGAGATGGAAGACCGCCCAAATGACCAATAACTACAAATTCTGGGCCAGAACCACTCCTTATGTGGTAGACAGGTTACCTAATGCTTACCACTCCCAAATGCAAAGTATTTTATAATATTACATACACCTGTATTCAAACCCAGTACCATCTGGCCCAAAAAAGGAATGCATCAATGTATTTACATGTGTTGTTACAGAGTCAGTTAAGCAGCAAATGTATTTCACAGACTCAGTAGTAACTGTCAGACTTTAGCAATATGGCTCGTGTTTACACATTGCTTAGGTATGGGCAAAAATGTGTTTCTCCAATGCGTATGCACTTTGCTAATTGTTGCACAACCCTGTTGCTGTGGAAATGTACATATGCTATATTACTGCTGTTTACTGTCCCTTTTCTGTGTATGACATGAAATTACATTTGGAAACATTACAAACTAAGGGCCTTATCTAATAATATGTCACATATTTATAATGCATCCGTGTGTTGGCACCCCCACCACAAGCACTGCAACCCTGGGGTCTCAGTACTTTTTCCACACATGTATCAACCACACTACAAAATGTAATATCAAATGTTGTATGCTATGAAATGCATATCAGTCTGATAATATGCAGAACTACAACTATTGATCCATAAGCCTAAAAAGTCTTATCTGAAGACTAGGGCAGGAATCAGCATGGACCATGTCCATAGGGATATAGTTGACCTTCAACACACCTAACCCTACCCATTTTGTTTTTGTCAAGGGTAGAACTTACTTATTGAGCCTTGTGGACTTCTTAGATACTGACCTCAAAATCCCTGGATGAGGGATAACAGGACTTGCTGCCTATGTTGAGTTACCCAAGGCCTTTGACAAAATCCTCTATTCATGTGTCATAGTGAAGATCTCCAATGTGGGAATTAAACCATACAGTAGTACAGGAATAGGCAACTGGTTCACTGACATAACATGCATTCTCAAATTTGGGGACTGTACCTCCACCACTAGCTACATACCATTAGAATACCACAAGGATCTGTGATGGGCACTCAACTGTTTGCAAACTACTTCCTTGAAGCACAAGCAATGGTAAATGGCCTATGGTTTAACAAGTTTGCAAATAACTGGTAACTAGAGTCTCCCAGTGATGGTAACATATTACAGAAGGGGCTTCCATACCCAATGAGTGTTGCCAAACACATGAACTGAACCATAAAGCATACAATGGCTGCCCCTTGGCAGTGAAGTTCCCCTGCTAATTATGATATACATAGCACCCCTCTAATCCCAAACACAGTCTTGTGAGACTTGGGAGCACATGTTGATAGCAATCTACAGTTTCATCTCTATGTGTCCATAGTGGTGACACACATCATTCATATGGACATCACATTCAAGATCAGGGTGGTCATACCTCTACTATACTCTACCGTTATCAGACCACTAATAGAGTTCAATGCTCCCTTATGTCTGTACCTCACCAGACACCTGCAGCAATTGGAGAACACACAGGGATGTGGCTGGGAGACTCCAGGGCATCCAAGCATGACATACATGGAAAGACTGAAAGATCTGTCAGTGTACTCAGTTTCATGCAATCTGCTGAGAGGTGGTCTATGCCTGCCCTACAGAATAGTCTCACACCCTGCCCTAATGGAAATGCTGGAATCTGGAAATCAAATGAGACAAGAATAACTTGACCCAGGGTTCTCAACCTAGCCTGTGACATAAACAGAACATGCTGGTGAGACAGATATACCCACCAATGACTCACATTCCTCTGTAATAGACTCTCACTGCATGTGAAGCAGTGCTCCAAAACCATGGATTCACAGTATGTTGATTCTTACAGATACTTACACATCCATTTCATGCAGCCCAACCAACATCTTGTCCCCCACATGGCCTGCTGATGTCATCTACTATAAGTTACCCTGTAGTCTTGTAAAAGTCAGACTTGTGATGTAGTGCTTGCGTAAATGACTGTGTTCTGTAGTCTGTCCACTTAGGTAGGGGTTCTGTTTTCACTGCAATCAAGTGTGTGTGTGTATGTGTGTGTGTGTGTGTGTGTGTGTGTGTGTGTGTGTGTGTGTGTGTGTGTGTGTGTGTGTGTCTGTGTGAGCTGCTGCTTGACATTACAATGAGCATTTTACATAAGCATGTGAGATGCTATTAGAGCTTCCTCAACAGACACCAATGATCTCATCAGCTACAAAGTGCTGTCTAACACACTCTAAGTCAGACTTGTACCATGGCAGTTGTATAAAGAGTTCTGTAGTCTGTGTAGTTATATAGATAGGGGTCCTAGTCTCACTGCAGTCAGCTGTGTATGTTTGTGTGTGTGTGTGTGTGTCTGTGTGTGTGTGTGTGTGTGTGTGTGTGTGTGTGTGTGTGTGTGTGTGTGTGTGTGAGCTCTTGGTTGACATTACAGAGAGCATTTTACATCAACATGTGGGACACCGTTATATTCTCCTTAACAGACACTGCTGATGTCATCAGCTATCAAGTGTTGTCTGATGCACTCTAAGTCAGACTTGTGCAGTGTCACTTCTGTAAAGTACTGAGTTCTGTAGTCTCTGTAATTAGATAGGTAGCGGTTCTAGTCTCACTTCAGTCAACAGGGTGTGTGTGTGTTTGTGTGTGTGTGTGTGTGTGTGTGTGTGTGTGTGTGTGTGTGTGTGTGTGTGAGTGTGTGTGTGTGTGTGTGAGTGTGTGTGTGTATGAGCTCTGGCCTGACATTGCAGGGAGCATTTTACATCAGCATGTGTGACACTGTTATATTTTCAACAGACACTGCCGATGTCATCAGTTATATCAGATTTTTGGATATGCAGTACTCCCACTAGGGCAGGGTCAGACACTGGCCTGGAGGCCAGGCAGACATCACCTCATCCTATACCAGACAGTTTACAGTGACATGGCTTTAACTCTATCTACATATGTCATGCCATGGTTTGTAGGTCCTGTGTTATATTGTTTAGAAAGTCCTGTGGTCTCTCCATATGCTGCATGTGTCTGATGAAGTACATGCCAAAGAGACCATTATACAATATTACTGTTCTAATGAGGTTTGACTACAGTGCTGTCATACAATCCTAAGATCAGCATATGATGGTGTGACATATGATGTGCACAACACAGGCTTTCAATACCAGTGTGGACACTTGGTGGTCAAAGTTCAGACTGCTATCTACATGTGTTCCCAGTGTTGACATCACTGGGTGTCAGGAATGCCACTGTTCCGATGGACAACATAAAAAAAGACACATTTCTGCATTTAGTTGTAGATCATGTGCCTTTGTCCCCATTCATTTGTCTGTGTTAGCTCCTCCTGTACTATGTTATCATCATTGGTGGACTCAAGAATCGGCAAACTTGGCAAGGCAAAGGCCTTATACTTTAGCCTGAACTCTTGGGAAATAGAGTCCAAATAGTGAAGGGCCAAGCACAGATCCCTGTGGTTTACCAATGGTGACAGCTCTACTGGTACAAGTTGATTCACCAGCTTTCACAGTAAGTGTTCTGTTGGTGAGCCAATTGGTTATCCATCTACTGACGTAAGGGTTAACCCCTAGCTGGGAAGATGTCTCAATGATTCCTGCATAGGGGATTGTGTCAATACCATAGGGCAAATCACAAAAGGCATTATATACCGCCTTACCTTTATCCAGGCTATCACATGGAAGCAATGGCTTGTGACAACATCACTGAAGGTCTGTGGCATGACTCAGCACATGCACCTTCCTGATATGGTTGAATATACACTTCAACACATCCTCCACATGGGCTATATATCCATATAAGGATGTACATCAACATGCATCCATCTGAGTAGAACAGAGAACACCTGATGCATGCATTTACACTAGTCATATTCTGGCTGTATGCAATAGACCTATGTGAGGTGTTAATGTTACATCATGTCTGTGACATCTGATAGATGTTCTCAAAGAAGTCATTGAGGGCATGTGTGATAACAACAGTATCATCTTGTAAAACTTGACCAAGTCAAGGCATTTGACAAAAATACACACTGAGGTATTCACTCAGTATTGTCATATGTGGCCTTAAACAGCTATATCACCAAATACATAGACCAGTGTATCACATACGTGGCATCTCACTATCTTGAAATGCAGTCAAACAAAAAACCTTCGGATGGATACTGCTATGTTCTTAAAGTATTTTATTAAAACCAAAAAGAATTAAAGAGAAACAGTATGTTCAAAGTATTAGCGCTTTCGGGTGTTAACCCTTGATCAGATAAAACACAAGTAGTACTAAGCACAATTTAAAAGTAAAAACAACCAATCAAAGTCTAGTAAAAAACCCGCCTATTCCTCAGGGTAGGTTTCATGGGTATGACATCATTGAGGCCCGGCCTCCTATGGGCCATGAGCTCTATAATCCATCTGGACTATATGAGCTCAGTAAGTTGTTTGATGTCCCCCCCCCCCTTTTATTAAGTTTAATGTTCACAATGGCCCTGAACCTAAAACTATGTGTAGAAAAATCATTTACATGCCTAAACAAGGCATTGTGTATGTCACCATTTCTGATGGCTGATAAATGGTGTAACACCCTTACTTTGAACATGTTGTTGGTCTTGCCCACATAAAAACATGGGCAAGATTTACATTCGGCCAAATAGATGATATCTTTGGTTCTACATGTTGCCCTGGCCTTTAGCTGAAAAGTTTTTCCTGTATTGGGGTGTACAAAGGTGGTATCTTTATATATAAAAGGACATGCCTTGCACATCCCACAGGGTGTACTACCAACTTGTATAACATGTTATGTTTCTTCTGTGGAGTGTTCTCCACAGAGAATGTCCTTCAGATTCCTATTTTTTCTATATCCAAATACAGGATAGGGACCTATAATACTCCTGATTTTATCATCACTGGTTAAGATATTCCAATTCTTCCTTACTATATCAGTTATGTCTTTGATATTACTACTATAAGTGAACATCAATTTGAGACTACGCTCACCCACTCTGCCATTTAAAGATTTCTTTGTTGGCGAATCTGAGGAATGCAGCCATGGTTTATATCTCTGTCACCTTTTAGCTTTACTACTCCAAATAGTCTTATTAACCATGTTCTCCTGGTATCCCCTGTCTTGTAGGAAGCCTTTCAGCCTATGAGTTTCTCCTTCAAAGCAGGATTCCTCAGTGCAAATCCTAGAGATCCTGCTTATCTGTCCTTGTATTATACTCGGAAAGGTGTGACGTGGATGCATACTATCGTATGATAGGAGCGTATTTTTCCAACATTCCTTTCTATGTAAACCAGTTGAAAATCCTAAGCTGGTTTGTGTTATAGAAACATCCAGGAAATCTATGTTGGTATAAGATACCTCCTTAGTAAACCTAAAGAAATGGGTCGTAGAATGTAAATAAATTATGAACTGGTCCAAAGAGGAAATCTCCCCCTTCCACAAGATAAAAACATCGTCCACAAAACGTTTATATAGTCTGATGTTAGACTGCCAAACAGGGTTGTTGTGTATAAACTGGTTTTCCCAAAAGGAAAGCACAAGATTAGCATAAGTATTAGCACAGGGTGTGCCCATGGCCACACCCTGCGCTTGTCTATACAACTGTTTTGGACCCAAGAATACATTGTTGTCCAACACCAAATTTAGCATGGTACTTATCAGGCTTATCTTATCTTCTTCAACGTCTCATGCTTTCAAAAGTTCACCAATGGCTGTAACGCCATATTCATTGTTTATAACAGTAAATAAACTTTCTATGTCAAGAGTCACCATAAGGTATAGATCATCATTTGGTCCCTTTTGCACTTCCCCTAGTGCTCTCAGAAAACCCCCAGTATCTAATAAAATGTTATCCATGCTATCTACAGTCGGCCAGAGGGTGGTTTCAAGCCATATAGAAATATTTTCTGTC
The DNA here is from genome assembly GCF_019279795.1 of Protopterus annectens. Lineage (NCBI taxonomy): Eukaryota > Metazoa > Chordata > Ceratodontiformes > Protopteridae > Protopterus > Protopterus annectens. The sequence goes on from NC_056745.1 coordinate 956,543,518, forward strand.
ACCCATTTTCTCCCAGAGACTATTGGTCTTATGGGCGGTTTATTTTCCTTTGGTTGGATCACGTTAGCATCGAGCATTCCTTGGGATTATCTTGAAATGCATGATATGACCTATATCTCTGGTCCAGTGATCAGCTCCATACATTAAGGTTCTCTGCTAGTCCCTTTCTTGTCCATTACTTATATGATGGACATCACAGATGACATATACATGCTGTGTCCACACGGCTGCCTGAAGGACTACAGAATGTGGGCAATCAATGACTCCAACTGTGACATTACTATAATGCAGAGAGGAGCAGCACATAGCAAACACTGCTGCCACAGGTATGACAATACCTGCATTGACAAGACACATGGGGGATTTTTTAATTAAGGAAATAAACACACCACCCGAGTATAAAGTGGACATCACACCCTATAGTCAGACCAATAGGTATGTAACCCATGTGCTGGAGTAGATGGTAAGTTGTACATCCACCAGCATGTGGCCACAGTGATGACTAATCCCTTGAATGTAACACAAGTACTTGGTATGTGAAGGGCATCCACATCCGAGGCCATAATACCTTCATGGTTCCCAGCCTTTGTCACACCAATAACTGTGTACAATGCACCCTTCTTCATGTACCTCTTCTTCCAGTGTTGTGTAACTAAAGTATACCACCCTTGTCACAGTGCACTGTCACACAGCTTATTGGCCATTATAACACATTTCTATATGGACATTTATGTCACATGTCCCTGTTTTGGTTATTTGTCCCCTCATTATGTTGGCCTTTGTGCAGATGCATTGTACTAACAGACTGACAGCTATCTGTGAAGTCCTGGTAGACATTGGTAGATATTTTTCTTTTATTAAATGGCAAACAAAGCACTTCCAGGAGAATAGTAACCATGGCTTCCTGAAGTGGAAAAAAAATTGTTTATTTTTAATGCACCAACAGAACTTCTGACTTTACAGGATGAAACGCAGTGTTTTTAGTGTTGGTGCGTTAAAAATAAACAATTTTTTCCATTTGAGGAGCCATGGTTACTATTCTCCTGGAAGTGCTTTGTTTGCCATTTTATAGCACTTTTACTCCATCCTTTTTATATTTTTCTTTTATTATTATAGCATTCCATGCAAATTGTCAGACTGTAGGTACACTGCTTTAGACAGAATTGATATCCGTGTTTGCTTACATGGTTTCCTGGCCAGCAACACTGTTGTCAGCCATGAAACATAGCTTAGACGCACCGCATGCAGTTAATATGAATTGCGTGCTACCACTCACTGTGCACTGCCATGCAAATGTAAACTCTTTGTAGGCTTCGTGTAGAGCCTAAATGGAGTTTATTGAATCCCAGGGCTAATTTTTGCCAGAGGGCAAGAAGTGCCATTTTGCATCAATATTTATTTCTTTAACCTTTCATATAACATATCACCACAGAAAAATGATTTGATTTTATAAGCTTTTTCTAGGTATGTGTGTGGTATATTTTATAAATTTTTGACATTAAAATTTTATAGGACAGAGGTGAAAAAGTGAAGCAACCATTGAGCTGAATACAAGGTGAATAAATAAGGAATGAGCAGGATGGGAATGGGATAGGTCATGCCTATCAACTGGCAATGCATATTCCTTTTTTTCCTTCCCTTTGCAACTCCATATTGTCATGGTAAATTGCTGCTTACTGGTGTAGGCTCAGGGCATTTCACATTTAAAATACAAATAAGGCAATTTTAGACTCATCTCTATAAATCCTAGTGATACACAGACATGCAATGTCTATTATCTGTGTATTAGCTGTCCCCCTCTGTCTTATGCCTTAAGCATGTTAGGCTTTTACAATAGGGAGGGTTGTTTAACAAAATGCCTCCACATTTTGTAGTCATCTTGAACTACTTTATTTGCATAGCTACACAACACCACTCTTCATCAATTACTGCTATGAAAATGTGTCACGGACTATGAAATCCAGCCTAATTCTTACAGGTCAAAAATGTGATAACACCTCATACAACTGAATTCTTAAAACTTGAACAAGCCACCACTTAGGCTTATACTTTCAGTTGGGATGGCAAAACTGAGACATTAGTGACATTGTTGGATAAACAATTGACAACTATTTTAGGCCATTCCCTAACATCCTTCAGGACTCATGGCACCTGCTGGACTTATTACATTCTACAAAGATTGACTCTGAAAATTTAATAACCGAAAAAAGTGCTTAAAAACTCCAAAGACCACACAAGACTAAAATATAAAGTTGAGTGCTTTCATTCATTTAATTTTGCAAACTTCTTTTACAAATTTAGTTTAATTTTATGAACTTCACAACAGATGATTCTGGAAATTTGTTTATTACAGCTGATATACAGAATCTGTATACAGCTATCCCCATGAAATAGATTCAGCCTGGTTTAGGGACGTGCTTCATGAATCCCAGTTTCAGCAAGGAGTGGGTATTGATTTAATTTATGACAGTATGGAATTAGCCCTTGAAAATAATTTATTTTCCTTAAAGAGTCAGTTATTTAAACAGGTTTCAAATGTAGGTATTGGGGTTGCATCAGCTCCTACTTTTGCCAACGTCATCTTTCACAAATGGGAAAAGGAGGTAATTTTATCATCATAAATTTCTAGAGTCACTAAAATATATATTTCAGATTCCTAGATGCCATTTTTTATTCTGTGGCCAGATACTGTGGATTAACTTTTTTGAGGAGTAATTTTTATACATCTGCCACTTTTTTTAACTTTCACATATACTTATTCTTATCATTTTTATTAACTTTTTTATGTGAAACTTAAAAAAAATTAAAATAAAAGAAGACTATCTACCAATGTCTACAGAAAAAAAAATAACAACACCTAACTAGATTTCACTATTAATCACTCATGCTGGAAGAAAAGTAATGTAACGAAAGGGCAGTTTATAAGGATTTCTAGGATGATATTAAATGATGGGTCTATATCATATTATCAAAGTTTCATTACTACAAACCAATGTTCATCGAACCTTATATAGCAAACGTTCACTTCTGTGAATGTTCAGTTCAATGAATTACTTTCTCAGAGGAAAGTAACATCCTGCGCAGTATCAGAAATGTGCCCTTTTCCCCACTGTAGTGTAATTTTAGAGTTGGAATATATAGTTAGGGGGACTGTGGGTTTAAAATACTGAGCTTTGTGTGACAGTCCAAATGCTGAGCAATCATTACTTTCCCTTGGAAAGTAATTCTTTGAACTGTACATTCACGGAAGTGAATGTTTGCTGTTTTAAGGTTCACTGAACAAAAGTTCCCTGTAATGAACATTCGATAATATTATATAGACCCCAAGTGATGAGGGGTATTTTAGGCATATAATTATTTTGAAATATCTTTGTAGATAGGGACTATCTGCCAAGGATTTCCACTGATGTGAAGACAATACAAAATATTATTGGACAACACTGGCTGATTATAATATTGACTGGGGCCTTAGGTAATAAATTCAGCTTAGAACTGTAGTTTGTTTTTACATCTGGCCTTACTTTGAAACTATTTTTTTCAGTCAAAGACACGGGTGAAAAAAAACTTAATTTACTTGGCATGTTTAAGTGTGGGGCATGCAAGCAATTTAGATGTATTAATACAGGCACCTTTTGTCTATAGGAGATAATCCTATGGTATTGTCTTGCAAAGGTTAATATAACTGCATCATAAATGGAGTGGTATATGTGGTAACCTGTTTATCCTGTTCTAAGTTTTATATACGAAAAAATGAGAAATGTCTTAAACTAGAAGTTAATAACAGCATATTTAAACTATTAAAAACAGGATGAAAAAATCCATTAGCTAGATATGTTGAGATGTGCCCTGATTTTAATATGTTGTTTTTTTTATATTGAAAAGGTTTAAAAGTAACCTTATGGTTGGGGATTGGACTAATTTGTTGCTCTTGATGCATTTTTTGGCAGATGATTTTGAATGTCAACCAACATCCGGATATTACTGCAACTGTATCTATAGCCTATGTTGAAATATAAGGAAATTAATATTAAGAAGTTACTTTTATATAATAAGTGATGGGATGCTCACTATATAAGGAAGTATGTATTCTTGTCATAGCACTCAACTGTCTAGATTTCCACAGAATGTCCAGATTTTTGCCTCATATTTTTGGTCTTTTCCTCACAAAACCTGTGCTTTTCTGGCAAATCAGTAAGGACTGAATGACAAACATTTAAGATTCAGATGTCGTATCATTCAGAAAATGCATCGTAACATTAAGCCTTTTATTCTAACAAGTTCCTAAGTTTATATGAACAATATTTAAAAAGTGCCCCTATTTTTGGGCCTTTGGCCTCCCATTATTTTTGGATTTGTCCAGATTTCTTGTCCTAAGATGGTGAGAGACATGTTTCTTGTGTTTTATTCATTCTGAAAAAGTCTGATTCTGAATGGATGAAAGTGATCAATTTTTGTTAAATAAAGGTTACTCTGTTAGACAGATTTTGCTTGATGTTTTATTGGCCTATGGATTGTTAATTTGGGGGGATTTTGAGTTACATGCTGATTTATGTGTAAGACAAACTGAGTGATTCAAACACAATATACTGAGATGATGTTTAATTAGCATAGTCACTGAGCTCAGAAAACAGTTTTTGTACTATATAAGCACAAAGACCCGTGTTTCACATCTCTCTAGAGAAGAAAACTTTGATACTCTGAGTTTGAATCCTGTAAACTGTTAGAGCTGAAAATGCTCTTTCTGAGTGAGATATTTGCTTGTAGAAGGTAAGTGTTATCTTCGATACATCCACTTATTTCTCCAAGAGTAGAAATTCATCTTCTCTTTAATGTAAGGCAATACTTCAAAGTAACCTGCAGGATTATTAAAGCAGGTGGGGATACAGTCATGTGCAATATTATTAGAATATAGTATATTATTATAGGCACTGGTAGGTTTGGCATAATGGTTAAGACCTTCACCTCATAAACCCAAAGTACAGGGTTTGAGTATCACCTTTGGTGATTTGCTAGGCCTAAAATGGCCCTCTAGAAAAGCTAGCCTAGTATTCACCTATGAATAATGATTTCATTGTGTTTTGGGAAGTTGGCATAATGGCTAACGCATTTACATCAAAGACACAAGGTACAAGGTTTGATTTTCACCTTTGAGGGGAGATTGGCTAGGCTTAAAATGGCCTGCAAAGGTAGCTAGCCTAATAATTACCTATGAACATATAGTGCTTTGTGTCTTCCATATAGGTGATTAGTCACAACCTTTGTAACTTTCATTGTAATGGTCCTGTGTTCATGTTAAGTTGTACTTCTGTGATTGTTTTGTGGGTAATATATACTTCTGAAGCATACATGCCTGACATTTACTTAAAAATTGTTGAATAATACAGTTATTGAACTGTCCAGCAAAATTGCAATATACTAAATGGCATACTAGAATAGTAATAGTATTTGGATTTGTAAGGCTCAAGCACGACAATCAATAATAATGAGTGGACAGAATAATACGGACACTAAAGATTAGGGAAAGTTTCTGGCCCCCAAGATCAGGGATTTCTGCATCTGCTCTTAGCACCTGTGGGTAGGTGGGCCACTAGATTGGGAATGGTAATGGTGTTCACCAGAGGTATGGTTACTGACCCCCCACCCGAGGTAGCCTCTACCCAGCTTATGTGCAGGGCCATTGTGTAGATGCACACGCTAGTTACACTACACTCATGACAGAGATAGTGAGGGTAATCCATGCTGTGCATACTGAAATACAGGATTATATGTTCCGTATGTGTGATTCATTAAATAGACTGAATCACACATTGGACTATGCAGTGACTTTTCTATGTTGTCTGTCAGGAGTGAGGAACTGTCTGCACAGGTGGTCATTTGCTACATCCATAGTTGTTAGCAAATATGGCGATGGATGACTGAGCTCCAGCTCCTGTAAAAATAACTCTTCCACATCTATTGTGGATGTATCTACACTCAGGAAAAGGCATCTACATGGTCTTGGCCATTGTCAGGCTGGCACATCTACTAGAAGAAATAGGTCTTGGTCATGTAGTACACCAGCATTTAGCCAGGTCATGCTGTGCAGCTCCTGGTAGAGCAAGTTGTCATGGGCCAGGACATGCACATAATGATATACCCTCTGTTTTGTTGCCCTGGAACTATCTAGTAGGCTGCACTGCATTACAACACCAAGTGCTGAGGTTGTTTCCTTGTAGAACCCCCCCTTCCATACACAGCAACACAAAAGAACCCCTACACAGCCCATACATCTATTGATCGTGGACCTTCTACACATTAAACCCACCCAAATCCAGTTCTCACACAACTCATAAATGCAATTATACTTTTGCTACTCCTCAGCACTTGCACTCACACAGTTCCCTGTGAAAGCCATGCACTGCTGTACTTGTTGATCCACCTGTGCAAATGATCTTAACTTTACTCTGCCATTTGTACATTGTTACTTGGACTGCTTATGTCTAATGCACAGTGTGGCCAGCCTATGCATGAGTAAGTGTGGTTTGATTTTTGAATACATCATTGTTTCTATAGTGTATCTGCTTTCCTCTTGTATAGTTATGTTGTAAAGTTTGCTAGTCCTATGACATACCCTGCCTGCCTCTGTCTGACATGGTCTTTCCATGTTGCCATCTCCTCCTCTGACTCCACATCTGTTTCAGATACTGCTACCTGTTGTGCTGGGAACTGCAGTTCCTGCAAGAGGCCACCCTGCTGTACCTGCTTCTTAACCTTAATACTATGTAACATAGCACTCATGGTCAATATTTTTGCTCACATGGTGAGATCATACTGCAGGACACCACCGGATGTATCCAGAAAAGGAAAGCATGACTTCAACAGCACAAATACATCCTCTATAATATTTCTAGATTTTGAAATTGCATAGTTGGCTCCTAGTCAGTTTGATTGTGTGGATTTGTGATGGGTGTCAAGAGCCAGGATTCTAGGGCATATCCAACATCACCCATAAGATGTCACTGTGGGTAGACACCTATTGCAAAGTGTTGATAAATGGCACATGTATGCCATATGTGTGAACTGTGAAAACTGCCAAGGTGGTCTGCACACACATTGCATATGATACCATATCAGTTGATGGTGTGATACCCTTTGCAGTTCACATACCTCCTTTGCAGTTCACCATGAGCGGGCTGTATTTTACTATGGGTACAGTTTATGGACCTCAGTATATAAGGGAAATGAAGTATATCATAGAAATTCTCCTGTAGGATATGTGGGAATCACAAATGTGCCCCAACATGCTGAAGTATAACACAGAAGAAATGATGGAGTATACTTGAGACAAATGCCTAAGATACCCCCCATAATATCCCCAGTAGGTTGCTAAAGTTGATATACATAAAGGCACACATACCTCTGTATTACCGGGATAGGTACTCCACAACTCTCATGGGGCTGTGTATGACGCTAACACATGTCCACAATTCCCTGTATGGTGTCTCTGTCCTCACAGTTTGTGTCATGGGGGGCATGAAGTATTGTTAAGCTTGGTTGGATGAACTGTGACCTCATAGGGTGACATCTCATACCATAAGACAAAGCAGCTGCAATGACAGCCTACTAGAGATGCACATTTATGATGGCAGCAGCAACCCCAAGCATATTTACTACATGTATATCACCTGAAAACAGTCATATAGCCAAGTTCAAAATAATTCAAATCTAACATGAACACAGCATTGCTAGATAGAATTTAATCATTTCTGAATCACCTCACCATTTTGTTTTGCCTCATTATCATACGCAGCACTATATTATACAATCATTAGCATATAACATGGCTAACTATATTATTTGGCCTGGGCATGTTGTTTAGTTGGGTTTTCTGAATAGCAGTTTGATTGTAGTGTTCAAGGAACAAGTAAGAGCAGAGGGGGAGGGGGATATACTGACATTTATTTCTCAGAACATTGTTAGTATCACTAGTCCCAGTAAATGAATGAGGTTTTGTGTAAACTTGGAAGAGCAAGACTTCGGATAAATTTCCTTTAGGAAACCAAAGTCAACATGATAGAATCGCTTAAACTTTCATTGGAAGGATTCTCTTTATTTTAAACACACAGCTATATATAAAGGGAGTAGGAATCAGGTCACAAGTGTAATATTCTAGTTAAGAAAAAATAAGGATGGGAGTCATTACATGCATTGGGAAGTAAGGAAGGAAGTGAGACTTATGATAGTAAGGAAAGGCTTAATTTTATTTACCTTTTGATAATGGGCAAGTGAAGTCAAGACCAAGGTGCTGTTTCACGAAGCTTAGAAAAAATAAATAAACTGAAAAGATAATTATAAGGAACATATTGGTGACAAATTAATTTTTACATTAAATGCTCATTTAATCTGATATTCATTGTTAAAGGCAACTGAAGCCTTTGTTGGTCCAGGGGCTTGTGCTGTTACAAAAGTAAGGGAAATCCCCTTTAAATTTCCTGCTAGCACACTGAAATGAATAATGTAATGCCTAATGAGACCTGATTAAAAATAGAAATAGCAAAAAAATGCACCAGGAAAGGAGTATGGAGAAGTCTGATAAAAGCAAGATTTTCTTTGGACATTGAGCCCAGTAACTGGAAGGTGAAGAAAAGTTGTGAGGATTGTTGCAATAGGTGTTATTGAAAAATAATTTTTGGAAAAAAATACAGATTGGGTTGGAGGTAGGAAGATGGGGTAATGATAGGTGGGTGGCAGGTGAGTGCGAAACCAAACATCTGGCATGCAGTCTTAATGTACAGATAGCTATGAAGAGGGTTGAAGCCTTATCTGATGAGATGGGAGAAGAACACTGGAGTGTCATACTACAGGCATTTAAAACAGTTCTACCTTTGAATGAGACCCACAAAATAGGTTGAAAGCTGCAGACTGGTATAACACTACTTTAGGTGGAGTTCTAGTGGCATAAATATCTCAGTTGGAAGTGTACTGGCCTATTAGTAAACTGAAACTGTAGAAAGCTGTCTGTCAGATATATTTCCAGCAACATTTTACAAATCTGAGACGAAAACGTGTGACAAGCTGTAGCGTTAATTTTAATAAAAGGTTGACTACATCCTGCATTCGGAGCCCTTCCTTATACCTTTTGGATTGCAATTAATTAATGTATGTATGTTCTTTTGCCTCTCCTTTTCCATGTATATACATATTTTAATATATGCTGTTCATTGCAGCTTACAGTCCAAGCAGCAAGACCAATAACCATAAACTCTGTTCACTGCAGGCTTATGCCTTCTTGCACAGACTTGGCCTCAACAAGTTTAGAATAATGTTAGTGTCCTAAATGAGAACCACTCTCCTCCAAAAATGAAGGATTGTCATTCTAATACCTCCTTGCTAAGCTGTAGCAAGCTGCTTAACTAAGCTGATTATATGAACAAAATTACTTCTTAAAAGGGACTGATTACACCTAATACATGTAAATGTTCACAATCCATAACAGCCCATGGCCAAGGCAGCTGCCCGATCAAAGGTAAAGTGCCACTACCCAATTGTGCACTACACCAAATCTGTGGTAGAAAGAGATTTGGCTAATTGTGTTATCCAGTTCTTCTTATATCTTACAATTGCCACCCTTGGTCAGCCCTTCTCTGTTCAGTTCTGTTCCTTACTCCACCCTACCTGCCTGTTATTCCTCATGAGTGTAGTATCTCTGCCTTATCTATGAATTCATAACCAGCTGGCCCCCTGAAGCAGGGGACCTACTCTACTTTTCAATCTACTATTTAGATGACACTATGAAAGTGGAAGGCAGGACAAAGCACCCTGTGACACAAACACCATTTGTATTTCTATAGGCCTATTTTTCTCCTCCTTTCATTGACTGAAATAATGAAGAAATCAAATGCCATGGAAATAAAGGCACATATTTAAATGCATTCCTTCTCTCATGTCCATATCTTGGGTTCTTGAAGGAGTACAGTGTTATTTCTGCATCAAATATCCTCAAAAATAATCTCTGATTTGCTATGGAACTTTGTCATCTTAGAAGAGTTGCTTTATAGATCTTTCAAAAGCCTTTTACTCAGCGGGGCAAAATTGACTAATCAAAGAGCTCTCAATCTATGATCTGAATACATTAGTGAAAATATGGTTTACAGATCAACCCCAGCACAACTGTAGCTGTTGAGCAGGAAAAGTCATCGCATCATCTAATAAAATCAGGATTTCCCCAAAGTTCTGTGCTAGGTGTTTGCTAGTGTCCTTGTTTTTGGAAGCAGGCTTCTGTAATTTCAATACAAAAAAGGAGGTTCTTTCTCAGAGTCCAATAATTACAGACCAATCTGACTCACAATCACATTATGCAAGTTAATTGAGAGGATCACCATGTATCTTATTCAGACAAACACAGTAAACCCTTTTCTCTATGACCTAGTCCAATATAGCTTTGTTGAATAGATAACCTTGTAAATTTCATGAAATTTCATCAAAAGTGTGATCACTGCCATAGATGAAGTTTATATGTCCATGAAACTTAGCCTTAGTTGGCTAAATTGTTTGAGTCCCTACCCCATGATGGAATTTTACATAAACTCATGGATCTCAAGTAATTAAGCAATAATAACGTGTGTCTCTAATTGGCTACATGGTTGTATTCCTAGTCTCACCATCCCCTGTCACCAGTGGAGACTATTCTGTCTTGGAACCACTCCCTTTTTTTTGCATATATTTCCCAAAAAGAAAAGCAATGTGTGTCAATGAATGTGAACATGGCTGCAACCTTGGGAGCATTGTCCTTAAACCTGCTGAAACCATCACCCTTCATGCGGTACTTAACATTGCACATAAATGTTGCAGTAGAAATTAACTTAAAAATTCAGTATCTGGGCATATACAATTAATGGGAAATAAATAAAAGTTTATTTTTTGGGAGGCAGGGGGTCCTGGCTACTCATCCAGAGGAGGGTGGAGTCATTCCACAACCAGGTAATCTAGCTACCCCCTAAACTGGAGAAGCTATGGATACATTAGTTGTGTATCAGATTTATGAAAATCCTCTGTAGCAACTTACATCCTGATAAAGAACTCAAGGATTTTTCCTACCCCTTTTTTTCCCCTCTAGCATGATGGCGTAATCATCAGGCAGAGTAGGCTATGAGGAGTGGCCCAAGTGTGTACTCTACCCCAGTCCCATAAAACAGGTCCCTCTGCTCTGCTTCTCCAACCACTTAGCCCAGGCACTTTAACTTTTGAAGCTTCAGCTTCTACCAGTATTGAAACAAGAGCTGTTTCTCATTCTCTGTCTCCCCAGGTTGGGCACACCATCATCCCTGGCTCATTGTCAAGTACCCAAGCTTCTAATCAAACTTGGATCTCCTAGACTGAAGTCAGGGATCTATCTCTTTTTGCCATCAGTGAGGCTAGAAAACAACTAAAAGTTGGCACAATATAAGCAAAATACTTGGGGTAGCTGTAGACGCAGACCTTTCAATTGACGTGTATATAGCTGCTACCATTTACAAAGCATAATGTGTTGCCTGTTTTTCATCTGTAGGGCTTACAGGCATGCCAGGGAGGTAATTGTCTCCCTGTCTACAAACTGTTATCAGACCAGGTGTGCAGTACTATATCCTGCTCTGTAACCTAATCACATACCATTTGATGGAACTGGAGAAGGTGCAAAGATTTCTGACAGCATCAAAGACGATCAAGGCTTGTATTCTAGTTAAAACATACAGCAAACCAAAAGAATGTTCAAAGTAAAATGGATTGTTACTTCTAATATCACAGGTGATTTGAAAACAGTTTTGAACCAGTTTGGTGATTTAATCCAAATGAAGTCAATTACAATTCTGTTAAAGTAAAACTGAAGAGCTTCACAAGGTTTGCCCTGCTCTGACACAGCATGAAAGTATGCTACAACAAAATGTCTCTGACCTAATTTGCAAACATTAAACATATACGAGAAAAATATACACATTTATGAAAAACAGAAATGAAAATATTTTAATAGATTAAGACAGCTAATTAACAGGGCAGCTGATGATACATCTTAATGTTACGTGAATAAATATATAAACAAAAATTGTTAGAAAATACTAATACATGTAAGTATCTCACCTGAGATTGAATGAAACAGTAACAGCAAGATGCATGTTTTTGTGAATATTCTAGCTAAACAAATTAAAATTTTACATACTTTTTACATCTTTAAGTAACAAGCCAGTAGTGCACTAAAGCTTAATTCTGTTTATGGCTTAATGTGGAACCATTTTGCCTGAGATATTGCTTTGACAACGAGCAGTAATAGAACATATCAGGCATCATATTTATGAGCTGTACGACATATGCTCTACTGACTATACATTTACTGACATGCTACGCTAAGTGTTGTTGGTATTCTTGTGCACATTTTATTAAACAGTGCTCCGTGGTGCATCTCTTGGCTTTCTTTGTGGCTGAAAATTACTCTGTCACTCAGCTTACTTACCAAGTTATCAAATAACGACGGATATAAATGCATCATAAATCTTTTGTCATTCTTGATTGTCTCTGGAGCAGGAGCTTTATTAGAAAATCTAAGAATTGTTCAGGATATTATTCTAAATAACTAAAACTAAAATGTGGTGTTAGAGACTCATGAGACTTTGTTAATAAAAATATTTTAGTTTAAATTTGGCAACCTATTTGCATTACCTTTTTAATGGATGCTAAAGCCGTTTACATGTTTCGGTATGGTATGCCATTAGGATTGTCTGAATGCAATGAATAGTTTTGGGCTCTGTACTGACAACCCAGTTTTCCATTTCATATATATATCTGTATATTTGCATGTGTGGACCTGTCCGCCCTTTGCAGGATACCATTTTGGAACTTTGTAAATGTCAATCAAAACTGTCCTTGGGATTGAGGAAAGGGTGCAGACATGGTTGCAGCCAGCCCTCTTCTGTTTACTATATGTGTGTGATGAGCCTCAAAGTTCATTAAGAAAGAATAAATGGAGGCAAGGTTGAAAGAACAAGAGCTCATTACTGTATGGTACAGAAACCTGGGCAGTAAAAGCAGAACAGTTAATGAAGCAAGAGGTGATGGAAATGAAGTACCTGAGAAGGGTGGTTGGATGCACACTGGGACAGACGAAGAAATGAGGACATGAAAGCAGAAGCCAAAGTAGCTCCAATTGCAGAAAAGATCAAAGAGAATAGATGTGCAGGAAAGCAGAAGACAATCTGGTGCAGAAGATTTGGGACAGACAGGAAGAAAGTAAGAAGAAGCAAGGATGTCCAGCAAAGAGGTGGATGGATTGTGTGACAGAAGATCTGTGACAGTCAGGTATGAGTACTGAAGAAGGCAGGAGTGTGGCACTGAATCGAGAGACTTGGTGACAGTTAACACAATACCCCGACCCCATGCAGAGAAAAATGGGAAAAAGAGGGCTGATGATTATGATGATGGCTGCAGCATAGCCAGTGCGAAGGGTGTGTAGCATATGTTGTAGCCACAGTACCAGTGTTGTGCTTGTTAGTCATCCTTGTGCCTAGATGAAGATCATAAGGGAAGTAAGAGAAGGTAGGACAGTTAAGGTAGATAGCAGAGCACGCAAATACAGAAGACAGACAAGACTGACATGGGAGGTGTTGACACAATGAGGGATGTGGAAGACAATGGAGAAGGAGGCATCAGATACACAGGGGAAATAAATGGTGATGAGGAGGATTGGATAAAAAACAGGGGCAAGCATAAACACAAATTGAGGGGAACCCTTAAGTAGATGATAGATTACCGTGTGCAGCTGTACTCCCTGTCAGCAAGATTCAGTAGAAACATATTCTTCACCCTGAACTTCCTTACCACTGGGCCTTATCTCTGATGTTTGTACCAGTGCAGAACAGGTTCCCTACACTACAAGTCAATGGAGGACGGTCTCTAGCTGACCAATTCAGTCATCCAGCCACCTTTCAAAATGTTCCTCCACCATTCTTCCAGCTGCATCAGGGTGACATGTACATCAACTTCACTCTCACTGCTTCCTTCAGGTGCTATTGCAGTAGCTTTTTCAGCAGGTCAGGTGGCAATGCTCACTGCAGGTGCTGCCACGTATATGGTGGTGACAGTGGCTGCTAGAGACACTGATAGTTGTGGAGCTCATGGCGGTGGTATAGTAGCAACCAGAAGTGGGATGAGAGACCTGGATGGTGGCAGGTGTGCCAATCTGGATGCTGCTACATATAAATGTAAAATAAATGGAGAGAAGTAACAAAAGAAAGAAAGAAAGAACAAATAAATGTATATAATGGAAATGATCTTGAGATATGTGGTGGGGGAGAGAAAAGTACAAATACAGCAAGAAAATGAAAGTAAAACATAGCCCATGTCTGACTACTTCACAGGTACTATAATGCAATGGACATGAAATAACACAGTTGCTAAATTTGCAGCAAATACTCCTTTCAGAACCCACAACTGTATAGCACTAAAAAGCCTAAATTGGTTAGAACTGCCTCATCAGCTAGCATATGCACAGTTTCTTATCACCTATAAAATTATTCAGCATCCATCTTCCCAGTCGTTCATTATGATCAAGTGATCAAAAACTCCTGTCTATCTACAAACCTATCAAATCTGCTGGGCATTGTCTGTACATGTACAAGGTTGCTAAGGCCTGGAACTCTTTAACTGTATCTATCAGGCCAATAACCTCCCTCTCATCATTCAAAACCACTCTGAAAGACTAGCTAAAATCAGGCTGTGTTCTTGCCCAAAACTAGGATAAACTATTATATCCCTAATGTAAACAAATACCTTTTTATTCCTTATACCTCCTTACTCTTTCTTCTTCACTTACTTTCTTACATCTGTCAAATTCTTTTCTCTGACTTTCTCTCTAAATATACCATAAGCCTGTTTTTCCCTCACTTCATATTGCAGTTCCTGTTTGTATTAGACTAACTTATCTTTAATTTCTCTACAAACTGTCTAAAATATTTGTGAATATTAAATGAGCGTCATATAACTTGTATCAATTCTTAACCAACATGTTTATATTATCATTAATTTGTTATAATTGTTTAAACTGCAAATGTTTTTGCTTTATTTTTGAAGATTGTAAAATTATTGTTCTTAAAATGTTTTCACATAATTTGGAGTTTTTTTCCCTGGGCCTCGGCTGAAAATGGCTTCTACCCAGATGGACGTTACCAGTAATCAAATGTCAATAAATAAGTAAATAATAAATTGCATTCCAATATAGAACCAAAAAGAGATTTGAACCTACAGCATTCAATATCTGTAACATAAAAAAGAAGGAATTAACATACTGAAGTACATCGATAGTCTAAGCAAAGTCTCTAGTGAAACAGACACTAATGGTGCATGTTACACACTTGCAGAATAAAGAAGACAGCATGCAGCTTATTCCAGGTTTTATATCACATTTTGGGTACTGTACTCAGAAGGACAAATGAAACATCCACTGGACTTTATTGTTTCGAGCTGGAGAGATGAGAACAAAGAGGGAATGGAACTTAAAGGCATCAGCATATCCAGTGGATAGGTTGAAGACTGAAGCTGATGATCTCCCTAAACAATCCTACTGAAGGCAGCAGTTAACCATGCACTAACAGCATCATGTGTAAACATGTACTAATGCCTTGGTGACTGCAACTCTGACATAATTTGTCAATCATAAACCAATACATTGCCTATAGAGGACTTGAACCCACAACTGCAGCACTTGCTCACTAAAAGGGAATACATTTACATGCTGAGCCAAATCATCAGTCAAGTAAAAGCCACCAGTAAAGCACACATACTAATGCTGTGTGCCATACACTTGCAGAATGAAAAAAGTCTACCAATGGTGGAGAACTGAAGCCACTGCCAAAATAGTACATTGACATCAGTGCCATAGCATGCTGAGCTATATGTATAAATGCATGGAAACCTGCAGACCCTGACATATATCTAGTCAACCCTATAACACTCCCATTCAGTATTGAAAAAGGCTATGCAAGGGAGAAGTGACATACTGGATCTCACTGTTACAATGGCGATAATCATATTTGCTTCTCCTTTTCTAATGAGCTGATGTCTACATTTACTACTTCAAATGATTGCTTAGATTCTATTTTTGAATAAAGGATTAACAGCTAAAGATCAACCCTATCAGCATCATTGATGCACTGGTTCTTGATGGGATCCAGTCATCACATGCTCCATATCTGTCACACTTAATATTTCAGTGTGAGAATCCACTGTAGTTTGTTACAGACCTGACAAACTAAGGATGATCTTAGACAGTACATTGCCATTAAAGAACTAGAAGATGATTATTGTTAGGTTTTCTTATTCCCATCCTAGGAAATATTGCCCTGTTTAAAATGTTATACTATATTAGGACTCATCTGCTGTTGTCCTTGCAGTAATCATATCTCACCTTGATTACTGAAATATTCGTTGCTGTGGAGTTGGCAGTGTCATATGGTGATCCCCCTTACCTGCAGACCCTGCAAAACTATGCTGCCTGGATTTTAACAGGATTCATTCAGTTTAGCCATATTGCCCTTGTAATGCAAAACTTACTTCACCTGCCAGTGGTGGAAAGGTCTGATCTTAAGGTTTTAGTGTTACCATTCTCAGCCCTACATATTGTATATCTTGTCTATTTAAAAGAGCTACTGAAGTCTGTAGTCTGGTTCAGTCACATAGTTCATTACATGAGTGGTTACCTAGTGGTTTTATACATCAGGCAGATGGTCATTTAACTTATTTATCAGCAACTATGATAGATGGAATTTATTATGATATTGTAATTATGATGTATGGAATTTATAACATTCCCTGATGCAGGTACATGATATTGAAACCTCTCATATGAATTCCCTTATATACTGACTTTCAAGACAGTCTTCTTAAATCTCCATTGAGATTTTAATATCTGTTTATGGGAAATTATATATGTTAATCCATTTCTTTACGATTCAATGTTTAAACTGCATTTTATGTTATCATTTTTAATTATCTCAGCTGATCTTTATTGCTAATATTTTTTTTATTTAAAATGCTTAAGTTTGTACACTATAATTAATAAAAATTAAAGACACAAATAAAAATGGAGATTATGCATTTGCTGTGTAGTGATCAAACCCCATTGGTGAAATTTTATTAATTTGGGGAATAACAGTTTAGTGGTTTAAGCATCATTGTTATATTAGACCAGTGTGATTTTTGTTTTGAAGTGGGTTGGGTCCATAGGACGCATAGGTGGTTACATTTTTTTGAGGTTTGAGAAAATGTCATATGTCAAGAAATGGGTATAGATTTAATTTGTAAGATGCTTCTTAGTGTCTGTAGAAGCATAAATATTCATTATTGAAGGAGCAATGTATACATTTTGGGTTCATATTACGTTGTTAAACTGTTACAAGTTCGAACGCCATATGGTCGAACACATATGTTTGAACTTGTAAAAGTTTGAAAACTTAAAAAAAAAAAAAGAACAGAAAAAAACTTACCTGATGGTTGAACATATGGCATTCAAACTTGTAACGGTTCAACAACGTAATAGGTATCCATACATTTTAGGTTTAACTCATCAAGGGCAAGATATAGTTTTTTTTTTTTTGGCAGACTGACAATTATGAATTTCACTTCTGTTGTGGACATGGAAAGAATTTAGGTGTATATCTTTTCATTTTGACATTGATTTGTTTTGTTCTAGGAAATATAATCTGCATTCAATTATAGGAGTAGTATTTTTGTCTCGATTAATGAAGTACTACTAGAAATGTAACAGAATATCCCGAGCAAAAATGACACATGTAATCTTATTTATAATGCCCTCAGTACATGACAGTATCTGGTTAATCTTTTATCTCTTAAATAAACATTATTGACATTAGTATTCATTGCATAACTGTCCAATTTGCTTTTTTGTGGCTACTTTATGATTCACCATGTATTGCTCTGAAGTGAAGTGATCTTTACAAATCTTTTTTTATGGCATTATCTTTTTATATATCTGCACTGACACATTGTAATCATTCTATATGCACTAATAATCTGATATAATTTGAACAGCTAATTTTGCTTCCAGACTGGCATTTAATCCTACTTAAATAGAACATGTCTCTGTGTACCACACTAAAACTGGATTAGCTACTCTTAAAGCTCCTTACTATGACAAAAAGTAAAGTTTGAAAGTTTGTAATTAAAAATAGCAGGATTTAAGTCTCAGAGTTCCATTAAGTAAGGATGGAATTTTCGGATGCAGAAGCTGATTGCATATAGCATATCACTAAACCTTTCCCTACAGTTCACTCCTATTCAGTAGCTCATTTTAATGCTCTACTGTATAATTTAGCAATAGCTTAGAAAGTACAGTTGTGCAAAATATTTGCTTTAATAGCAGATCTTTGAGAAGACGTCACTGCAGCAATAATCCAGAAGTGCTGCAATTGCCCAACTCATAGTTTTATTTATTTTTTTTTATGGTCAGGGTTTTCATAAACTGCTCTGTTATCCTTATGAGGATCAGTACTGGTCTTGTGTCATTGTTCTATGGAATACTAGTTGCTATACATGCCATTGTTACATAGCTAGCATCGCTAGGGGCACTGTTCAGTTTTTCATGTCTTTTCTAGCCCCTCATAGTGAACTGTTTTTGTTGCAGACTAACTATTTCAATAGGAACTCTGAGGCATTCCAAATAAAAAAAAGAGTCATTAAAATATGCACAGTTTCATTAGAGGTCTCAAATGTGTGTAGTTTTACTGTTAAAGTGATCTCATTCATTCATTTATTTATCTATTTATTACATTTGATAACCAGGTAGGCAGGCTGCTCTTCAGAACCTTTTCAAACAAGACCTGGACTCATATTATAACAATTGTAGTAACAGTGAAAAATATAACAGTGGAACAAATAACTTCTAAGATGATAAACAAATGCTAAATAAAAAAAGGTGCAAGCATATGCCAATAATTAAAACAAGTTACAGAACATATACGGATATATAGATATTCATATTTTCAAAATAGTGTATACAACATGACAAAGAACAGCACAGATGATACAATTAGAACATAAAACCATTCTGGACCTGATATTTGCAATATGTACATGTAAGTAGCTATTTTGCTTCATATGACAACAGATGGATGGAGAGAATGGCAACATTTTTATTTACACACTATATCATGATGTGATCAGAACTTTAGGGGAGAATTTACTATGACAGCTATTACCCCTTGGCTTAGTTTCTTACCTGTTTGATGTAATACGTGCTTAGATTACCCTTTCTCTTTGTAAAATGAGTATGATGCTTCCTTGAAAAATCTCTCATTCAGTATATTTTTGAAACTGTGTAGTGTTCCTTCTTGTATGGTTTCATTCATATGGCAGATGATTCCATAGTGCCAGGACCAATTTAGAGAAGGCTTTTTTCACTAGTAATGGTTTTGAATCTGTGTCTAACTAGGGATATGGTGTTATCAGAATCATCTCTTAGGGAGCAGCTTTGATGAATGATTTACAGCTTGGACTTAACTGGTGTACAGTGTCCTTGACTGAGAATTTTGGAAATTAGGAAAAAAAGAAAGGTTGCCCTTTCACTGACTGGCAGTCATTTGCAATACTCTGAAGGGTGACATTGGTGGGTTTGCTGGTCATTATAGAGCCTAAATCTGCATATTTTGTTGCAGTTTTTTTTGTACTAGAATGGAATGTTATTAAATGTAGTCCATATTCTAGTTTGGGTATAATACATTTTTGTGTAAGACTTTGTGGGTTGTTGGAGTTAGCAGACTACGGATTTTATAGCAAAATGTAAGTTGGGTAAGGTCTTTGGTAATGGTGTTGCCAATGTGTTTGTTGAAGTAAAGTGAGGTGTGTAGGGTTAGTCCTAGATACTTTAGTTCCAAGACTAGCTGCAGGACATCGCCATTTAGGCCAGCTATGCACAAGTTGGTATTTTTGGAAGCTTCTTTGATGTTCTAAACTTCATGGTGCTGGATTTTAGGATATTAAGGAGTATCCTATTCTTCACAGGCCCAAGTACATAATTTTGTGAAAGTGACTTGAAGTTTGTGCTTGATGGTGTGCAGGTTTTGACTGGATTCTATGGAAAGGATGTCATCTACATATATGGTTAAGTTGTTCAAAGTCTGTGGTGATATTAATTAAAAGTGAGAATATCAGTGGAGAAAGAAAAGAACCTTGGGGAATCACTGTATTGTCTACCTTGAGTAGAAAGAAGAGAGTTGAATATACTTGGAATTAGCTATCTGTAGATAGCTTTTATTGTTGGGTTCTCAAAATTACATGTACTAAGTTTGAAGAGCAGGAAGTTGTAGTTTACAGTTTCAATGCCCTAGTCATGACTATGAAGTGCCCTCTTGTTAGTTTAGATTCATTCATGTCATTGAAGATAGTGTCTGTGGTGGTGCTGAAGGTTTTTCAGAAGCTGTTTTGGGGATCACACTGAAGACCATACTTATTTACATGATCAAATAGTTGCTTGTAGATCTGCTTTTCAAATAATTTTGCTAGTGGGCAGAAATTTGTAGCAGGTCCAAAGTCTTTATTTTCTTTGGAATGAGCATTTTTAGCGGGTGGTATTATGATGGCATGTTTAAAGGTTTTGGGGAAAATGTTTAAGGTAAATGAGAAATTGAAGAAGTTTGTAAGAAGTCTCAATATGTGACCAACAGCCACCTCTCCTCAAAAACTATCTATTATGATAAGTGACCTACACAGTTGCACTTGCTCTTCGGGGAGGGTTACAGTAACAGTAAACAAACCATCTGTTTAGATTCACAAGCGCTATTTGGAAACCTATAGTAGATGAAACATCACAGGCTTCCCTCTGGAACAAGCATGCTAAAATCTGTCATAGACAGTAGTGTGTTTCTGACTTATAATGTTTGTAAATATGTAGACTGCAGTAAATTTAGGAGCTTTCAAAATGCCATGTGCAGAAACATTTCTGAAATATTCAGCAAATTTTGGTGCTTCCATAGCAAAATGTACCATGAGTGTGTCTTAAAGAAGTTTATTGTACTTGTCATAGCTAAAGCTGATACAATTGGCCAACTACTTAGACAAAGTCTTGTTTCTTTTTTTTAACAAGCAAACCTCTTTCCCTTTCTAGAATAATGCAAAAAGTTGATCACTCTTTTTGTGAATTAATAAGTCATTCTGGGATAGTATCTGAATAGTCAAGCCATATTTAGCAAATGTAGAATATATCCTTCTTCAGTATGATTTGCTGGAAAGGAAGTGAAATGGACTGATTTAGGGATGTTACTGAAAAGGCTTTTGGGATAACAAAAGGGATTCATTTTTAATTGTACACTTTATTACAAAAAGCAGTATAAGGTGATTTTGACATGAGAGTTTATAATTTTGAAATCTCCTTGGCCAAGTAGCAGCTTTTGTAATTTTTAAATCCATCTGCACAATGTAAAAGGTACTAGAAAAAAAAAACATTTTTATAAGAGAAATTTATATAAGGATTTTTTAAAGGGGGATGCTGCTAACTGCTCTAACATAAGATTTTAATTTATAAGGAGAAATAATATGTCTACTTGGTGTTTTTAAGTGAATAACTCAGTTTAAAAGGCTTTAACTGAAGGGTCAGCTGCTATCTGTAGATAGGCTGGCATACAAGATGAAATTGCAAGCATTAACTTTGACTGATAATAAACTAAGTTTGATTTTAACAACTAGGTAAGTAATCCAAGAACCTCATTATTTCATCACATTGTGAAGGATCTATACTTTATAATGTAGTCAGGATAATAAATGTCTTCCATTTTTGTAGGTAAGATTTTCTTGCATTTGGTATTCTGGCTTCTTTCAAAATGCTGAAGACTTTTGAGAAAGAAGGAGTGGTTGTTGGCAGATTCAATCCTACAATCTGACAGACATAGTGTCTTGAGAATAGAATTTAATAACTCACTCTGCCACTGAATATCCTAGTTACCTTAACCGTCAATGAGCCACTAATATTATTCTGGTGTTGTTTTTCTTAGGGCAGTATTTTCTGAAGTGAAAGCATGTGCTAAAGTCTATGTCCATGGAAGAGGGAGACATCTGTCTTCCAAACTTTCATCATCATCTTCTTTCGGCTTTTCCCATTAGGGGTCGCCACAGCAGATCACCTGTTTCCATTTCTTCCTGTCCTCTGCATCTTGCTCTGTCACACCAACCACCTGCATGTCCTCTCTCACCACATCCATAAACCTTATCTTAGGCCTTCCTCTTTTCCTGTTACCTGGTAGCTTCATCCTTAGCATCTTTTTCCCAATATACTCAGCATCCCTCCTCAGCACATGTCCAAACCAATGTAATCTTGCCTCTCTGGCTTTGTCTCCAAACCTTCCAACCTGGACTGACCCTCTAATATACTTATTCCTAATCCTGTCCACCCTCGTCACACCCAGTGCAAATCTTAACATCTTTAACTCTGCCACATCCAGCTCAAACTCCTGCCTTTTTGTCAATGCCACTGTCTCCAACCCATATAACATAGCTGGTCTCACTACCCTCTTGTAGACCTTCCCTTTCACTTTTACAGGTACTCGTCTGTCACAAATCACTCCTGACACTCTTCTTCACCCACTCCAACCTGCCTGTACTCTCTTCTTCATCTCTCTTCCACACTCACCATTACTCTGAACTATTGACCCCAAGTATTTAAACTCATCCACCTTCGCCACCTCTACTCCTTGCATCCTCACCATTCCTCTATCCTCCCTCTCATTCACACACATATATTCTGTCTTAGTCCTACTGACCTTCATTCCTCTTCTTTCTAGAGCATATCTCCATCTCTCCAGGGTGTCCTCCACCTGTTCCCTACTCTCATTACAGATCACAATGTCATCTGCAAACATCATAGTCCATGGGGACTACTGTCTGATCTCGTCTGTCAACCTGTCCATCACCATTGCAAATAAGAAAGGGCTCAGAGCTGATCCTTGATGTAACCCCACCTCCACCTTAAATGCATCCATCACTCACATCGCAGATCTCACCACTGTCACACTACCCCCGTACATATCCTGTACCACTCTTACATACTTCTCTGACACTCCTGACTTCCTCATACAATACCACAACTCCTCTCTAGGCACCCTGTCATATGCTTTCTCTAAGTCTACAAAGACACAATGCAACTCCTTCTGACATTCTCTGTACTTCTCCATCAACACTCTCAGAGCAAACATCGCATCTGTAGTGCTCTTTCCCGGTATGAAACCATACTGCTGTTCACTAATCATCACGTCCCTTCTTAACCTAGCTTCCACTACTCTTTCCCATAACTTCATGCTGTGACTGATCAATTTAATCCCTCTGTAGTTTTTACAGCTCTGCACATCACCCTTATTCTTAAAAATCAGTACCAAAACACTTTTTCTCCATTCCTCAGGCATCCACTCACTTTCTAAGATTTCATTAAACAATCTGGTTAAAAACTTCACTGCCATTTCACCTAAACATCTCCATGCTTCCACAGGTATGTCATCTGGGCCAACAGCCTTTCCATTCTTCATTCTCTTCATAGCTATCCTTACTTCCTCCTTGCTAATCCATTGTACTTCATGATTCACTATCCCTGCATCATCCAACCTTCTCTCCCTCTCATTCTCTTCATTCATCAACCCCTCAAAGTACTCTTTCCATCTCCTCAACACACTCTCCTCACTTTTGAGTATGTTTCCCTCATTATCCCTTATCACCTTTACCTGCTGCACATCCTTCCTAGCTCTTGTAAGGGAGCTAAGGATTTGACTTGATTACTGAGGTGCAAGTCAAACAGGTTTTCTGGGACCACCTCATCTGTAGAAAGCCTTGAAATATCAATGGATCTAGCTTCCATTTGTAGGCCAAAGTCACGTTACTGCTCAAAGTTCATCACCAAAGTGATTCTTGAATCTGAAATTTAGACTAACTGAAAGTTGACCATTGTGTAATAAAACCCACTTCCAAATAATATTGCTCCCTTAGCAAATTTGGATAGCCAATTTCTTTTTTTTGTCATAACAAATTACAGTAGTGTTGTCTGTACAGATCTGAAGGTTAACTCAGTTTAGTTCTCTCTAGACTCTTCCTCTGATCCTGATAACCTATATCCTTTGTTTCCCTACCACTGTAGAAATTTCATAGTCACCTAGTAAAATACATCTGCCAATACCATGTCCTGTAGCTGGAAATCAGCCTTTGTCAGACCTGTACCAAAGGATCAGAAACCCTCCTCAATCTCTTTCAGATTTTCTCAGGAATAGCATGGCTTTTGGGCTGGTAGAATTACCATGACAGCTCTCTGAACACTCACTGATGACATCTTCACTAACATGTATAAAGGTAATCTCACTGGGGCAATAATCACTGACCTTGCCAAGGTTTTTGACCTGGCTGACTCCATCCTATTATCCCACTTACAAGATATCTGTGTAAACTCTGAATGCATCCAATGATTCAAAGATTTTCTAACCAACTGAACTTTCACAGTTAAAACTGTGCCAGTCTTATCATATATAGCCTTTGCTCTTTCAGGGTTCCTTCAGAATCAGTTCTTGCACCAATATTATTCTACATTTTCATAAATTAACTGCCTATTGACCTACCTGTTCTACAATTCCTTCTTTATACTGCTGGCATACTTATTAATAGATACAACCTTTCTCATGAGATTATCCAAAATCAAATTTAAGCTGACCTTCTATAGCTTTATTCTAAAACAATACTCTTCAGCCCTAGAAAAAAAGACCATGCTGTTTGACACAAGAAAAAGACTCACTAAAGCCCTAGCCTTGTCCATATCAAAGACATAAACAATAACCTAAGTGAAACCACCACATATTTAGATAATTGGCATTTTGCTTAACCAATCCCTCAGATTCCAAAATCCGCGTTCAAAAGCTCAGATCCAAAATCAACTACATAATTACTTGTGTCCAAAATGTATCTCATTTATTTTCACAACCTGTTGAGCAGTCTTAGATAAAGGTGTCATGCTTGCAAAACTACAATATATCCTACCCCTATTTACCACTGTCTTCCAAAAAAAAAAAAAAGCAGTGCCACCTTGCAGTGTCTTTCTACTATGTTTGGGGAAAAAGTGACTTTTAAAAGATTTTTTTTACCACTATCTGCTGCTTGTTTTCCATGAAGAGAGGCACCAATTTCGGTCTGACCATGGAATAACCTGTTGGTCCCATGGTTAGTCCTTCTTCCAGCCAGAAAAAGTTAAGCAAGTAGCCTTTGCTACCACAGCAAGGTAGCAATTTGCCTTAGCCACAAGTGGGTGACTGATGTGGCCATTTTTGTACCTCAGGCTACTCATCCCTTACCCAAAATCCCTCTGATGTTGCACCTACAGCCAGTATGGAATGGGGGTTAGTTACACCCTCTGCAGCTGTTGGGTTTCCCCTCAGTGGGTAAGGGAGAGAAACTCTTGACAGTCCTGGGAGAGGGAACAAAAAGGTCTGCCTGTTTTGTCAGAATGGTGTACCCATCCCTATGGAAGCTGCTGCTGTCACTAATAACACTGTTGGCCCCATTTGTCCTGCCAAAAATAAGTAGAAGTGTAAGCATGTATCTACTTCTCATCAAGATTTCTTAGACAAGAGTAGTTTACTGGGTCTGGCCCAGTGTGTAATTCAGGTTAGTGAATGTTCTTGTAAGATAGTTTCTGGTAAAAAAATGCGGAATACTTTTTCTGAAGAGATTCTGAATCTGGACAGGAGGCCACAGGGACACATACAGGGTTTTCTCCTCAGATTTCTGATTCAGACTCAGAGGAGAACTCATTTTCTAATTCTCCCGGGGGGGGGAGCTTTCTCTGAAACTGTTTCTAGAATGTGCCTGGGTTTTCAGTGGGGGAACACTGAGTTTTAACAGTCCTTCAGAAACTGCTATGACCTGTTACAGTAGTATTTTCCAGAACCTGTACCCATTCTTCCAGTTTTGTCTAGGAGGAATGCATGCGTTACTGCCAAATGTCCCTAAAAAGGCAGATAGGATGTATAAAGTTCCTCAGTCTTTTAAATTTTTATACACTCTTCCCAAATCTGATCCAACACTTATAACCTTAGTTAATCTATCTGCTGGTCAACTCTTAGTTAATTCCAATCTTACTATTTCAAATAAAGATGGGAAGATTATTGATAAGTATGAGAAAAAGTATATGCTTCTGTAACTTTGATTTTTGGGATTTTGAAGTGTCAGGCTCATATGTTAAGGTTTTTCATGACTAATTGTGAAAGTATGAGGAATGCTTTGTCTGCAGTTTCTTCTTGTGAGGAAAAATCTGTTTTAAATAATGTATTAGATTGTTCAAGTCACTATATATTGTATACAGTGTGAGTATGACTCTGTTGCTATTTCTTCCAGGGCTATGGCCACTGGTACTGTTTTGAGGAGATTTGCATGGGTATAATCTCAGAACCTTCCAGATAATGTTAAAAATGAGATTTTAAATTCTTCTTCGGACAGAGTTTTCGTTTTTGGCCCCTCTGCTTCAGAGGTGATCAAAAAATATGATGAAAGGGCTATGTTGATACAGGGGATCACTATCATTTTTTCCCCTTCATTTTACAAATTTTCCAATGGATTTTCTAACTCCTTAATCAGTTTTGGTAAGAAACAAAATAAACAGTCTCAAGAAAATGCAGGTAAACATACATTTAAGAAGTAATGATAAGGGGTACCAAGAAGAATTCTGGAAACTCCCAAAAACCAAGGACAGTATAATAAGTTAGAATGACTAAAGACAGCAGCACAAACTCGGTAAACAGAACCGGCAAGTGAGCAGTAGCAAGTACGACCAGGAAATCTCCCGCAAAACAAATGAATACTGTCAGACAAGGTAGAACTGGAACTTGAACGCAGCTTTATTAATAAAAATAAAAGCGTTTTCGCTGTCAGTACAGGCTGGCAGCTTCCTCAGAATAAGCATGCTTATTCTGAGGAAGCTGCCAGCCTGTACTGACAGCGAAAACGCTTTTATTTTTATTAATAAAGCTGCGTTCAAGGTCCAGTTCAACCTTGTCTGACAGTATTCATTTGTGTTGCGGGAGATTTCCTGGTCGTACTTGCTACTGCTCACTTGCCGGTTCTGTTTACCAAGTTAGAATGACTATTTAAGAGACGTTGTCCCCCTCTCCCCATCCTAGTACCTTCTTTCTTCCAGAAAGTCAGAATCCCTACTTTTCTCTTTCCCAACAGATAGTTTCAGACATATGGGTTCTGAAGATTATTCATCAAGATTACAGATGGCAATGGGAGGAAATTCCTCCTTTCCAGGGGGTAATTCCTTATCCTCCAGAACAGACTCTTTTATTTTCACCTGTCCTTCAGCATATGTTGTCCCAGGGAGTGAGAGAACCAGTTTCATCTTCCCAGGTGGGAATGGGGATTTATTTAAGGATGTTTTAGTGCCAAAGAAATAAAATACTTGGAGACCCATTTTGGATCTTTCTTTCCTAAACCTGTTTGTGATAGTGCCCTAATTCAAAATGACCCTAATTCAAAATGATGTCACTTCACAACCTGTTACCTCTTCTTCCTTATTCAGGTTTCCTAGTAACACTAGATTTAAAAAATGTTCGTAGGCTCATAGGTGTGTACTAGGCTAATGGCACTAGAGCCTTTACAAGCCTAACCCCAAAAAATTGCCCAGGCACATTGCCACCCAATGTTAGTTCACAGTGCCCCTATCCAGTAGGACAACTGGAATGATCCCTGGAGTGAATTTTCTGATTATTGTATGCTTTATATATTTCAGAAATACATATTTGTTCAAATGCATTAATAAGTGCTGTTTGTTTAGGAACGTAAACACTTGGCTTCCTAAAACTGAAGCATATAAAGCATACAATAATCAGAAATCAAATAATACAATAAATAAATGGTATAATTTAGATAAAGATGAATATAAAGCCTTGAAGCATTTGGAAAATGATGCTAACTTGGTTATAAGACCAGCTGATAAAAGTGGGCAAATTGTTTTATTTGATAAACCAGATTATGATTTTTTTTTAATGTATGAAATGTTGAATGATATAAATTTTTATCAAACTGTCACTTCAACACAAGTCGATAAGATGATACAGTCTATATATAATCAGATCAAGTATATGGAAGAAATTAAGTTAATTAACAGTGATTTAGCTAAATATTTTATTGTATGTCATCCCACCATTCCAATAATTCAAGGGCTTCCTAAGCTCCATAAGAATTACAAAACACCACCTATGAGACCGATAGTCTCAGGTAATGGATGGAGCACGGAACCAATCTCTATTTATTTAGAGAAAAACTTGAGAACATTGATTGATGCTTCTGTATATATTTTGAAGGACACAGAGCATTTTTATGTGATTTATTTGATTTTACTAAACAGTATAGTATGAGTGAGAATTTTGTTTTTGTTACCCTTGATGTAGTTTCTTTATTTACTGTTATTCCTAATAAAGCAGGTATTTTATATTTGAAGAAATTATTGGAAAGTTTTGGGACATTTACTGCTGACAAGATTGAGTTATTACAGAATTTAATGAACATTGTACTTGAGAATAATGTTTTTTTATTTAGTGAACAGATATTTTGGCAAAAGAATGGAGTTGCGATGGGCAGCTCTTGTTCTAACAGCTATGCCAATGCAGTCATGTCAGTATGGGAACTAGAAAATTTATTAGAAGGGCCGTTTGATTTTATTTTATGGAAGGTTTGTTGATGACCTTTTTCTTTTATGGAAAGGGACTACAACACAATTATTTGATTTTGTTAAATACATTAATGAGTCATCAGAATTTTTTAAATTTACATTGAATTACTCAAGCACAGGTATTAGTTTTTTAGATGTTTTTGTAGAGAAGGATGACACAGGTAGTATTTCCACTAGATTATATAGGAAAGAATGTCATGTAAATAAACTTTTATACAGAGAGAGTATGCAACCTAAATATATTTTTAGAACGTGTCTCAAAACCAGTTTCTGAGAGCTTCCAGACTGAATGTCAAGAATGATGAATATGAGAAGCAAATGATCACGACTGGTCATGAACGCTCAGAAAGGGGTTATGATCAAGCATTAATTCAAAATAGCTTTATGGTTACTAAGCAACTAAGGGATACAAGAGCTAAACCTTATTTTTCAGAGAGACCTGATAATAAAAAAGAACATAAGAAAGAAAATAAACTTAAGGTCTGTATACCTTATACAAGGGATGTTAGGAAATATACAGACATTATTAATGAACATTGGAAAATATTGGCTCTGTACACCAAAAAGTAAGGTTCTTAGTAATTTAGATCATGGGACTAAACCATGTGGTAAATGTGCACAATGTAAGTATATTAACAAAGATACATTCTTTAAACATCCAGATACAGGAAAAAATTTTGATATTAGGGTTAGTGCGACCTGTGAAACTGCACACGTAGTTTATCTTGCTAGCTGCTTGGTTTGTAACAAATTTTATGTAGGCAAAACGGACTGGACATTAAAGGAAAGAATTAGAGAGCATGTTTATCATATAAGGAAAGGCTCTAGTGTTAATGTCTTAGCGAAACATGTCTCAAATATGGGTGATCAGCATAGCTTTCAGTTTATGGTTGTCTGTAGGACATATGTGAACATGAGGAGAGGGGATGTTAAAGCAAGAACAGAAGAGATGGAAGCAAAATGGATTGTGATGCTTAGAGCAAATTATGGACATGGGCTTAATGATTGTGTGCCCATGAAACCTGTACTTGAAAAAAGAGCCTTACGCAGCTAGGCTCTTTCCCTTTTTTGTTTTTTGTTATTTTTATTATTTTTATTATATTATTTAGTTGTTTTTGTTTTTGTTTTTAATGTTCATCTTTTTTTTTACATTGTGAAAGTATTATTTTGTTATGATATACTTTGTTTAGAAATCTTTTATATACAGTTAGTAATAAATAATATATTTTTAAATGTTAATTGATGAAGGTCATGTGATTTAAAAGTAAGATATAAAGGTGTGTGTTTGTATTGTATGCTTATACACCTGATGAAGCTGATTGTGAAAGCGCTTGTGTTGCAATAAAGACAGTATTGCCAGAAAGTTTCTATTGATGGATTGAAGTTTGTGTGGTCTGGAGCCCTACCTTATCAGTATTTTTTATGCTTTTGGACTAATGCATTAACGTTTGTGAGTTCTGGAGCCATACCTTAGCAATGTTTTTTATGCCTTTAGTATAGGAGGTGCCATTGTGCAATAACTCAGAGCAAATCTGGGTATTGCCTTTGAGGTTTTTGATTTAGCTATAGAAGGCTTTGTGGTTGTTTTTGGTGTCAGCCGCAATTCTGCCTTCATAGTTGGCTTTAGAGGATTTGATAAGGGATCTCAGCTTTTTGCTGAGACTGATAAGGGAGGTTTTCCAGTCTTGTGACTTTATTTTTTTTTGCAACAGTTTCTTCCTTCTGTTGTAGTTTATTGATGGCTGGGACCACCATATTGGCTTGCTTTTTTTTGGAGGAGAGTGTCTTAGTTCTGTTTGGTATGGCAAAGTCCATGCATTTGTGTATATGCTTGTACAGTGCATTGGTGTATGATTTGGCAATCATGCTATTTTCCATTGGCATGAGTGCCGAAAAGTTAGCCACCTCTGTTTTTAGGAGCCCAAAGTTGGCTTTAGAGAAGTTTTTCAGGGTAGTCACCTTAGCGGGGGGGGGGGGTAGGTGAGATGGAGAATTCCATGGTGATCAGTTTGTGGTTAGATTTAACCAGGAAGGAATTGACTATAGGCATGGTATAACAGTCTCCCATGTTAATAATAACCAGGTCAAGGATGTTGCTTCCTCTAGTGGGGTCAGAATGAGCTGGTCCAGGGCATTGGAACTGATAAATTCCAGAAAGTATTGGGCCTGTACATTGGTACTTGGATCGTTTTCCCAGGTGATGAAGAGGTAGTTGAAGTCACCCATTATGAGAGTATTGGGTTGGACCTTGATAGATTCCAGGGTGCTTAGGAAGTTGGAGTGAGAGTCTAGGGACATGTTTGGGGCTCTGTAGCAGGCTATGACTTGTATTGCTGTCTTACCCAATGTTAGTTGTACCTGAAGTATCTTGGATGCTTTAGGCTGGGCTACCAGTCTAGAGCTGTGCATACCCTTTAAGAATATGGAGAAACCACCATCTTTGGAGCTTCCGGCCATATTCTGGGGCTGAAAGGTATGGAATGAGTTGTAGCCTGGGAGAGCAGGGGTGCTTTCTGCCTCTTTAAACCAGGTCTCCATTACAGCACAGATGTCAACATTCTCCATTATGAGGAGAGCTTTGAGCAAGTGCATCTTGAGATTTACACTTCTGGCATTGAGCAGCATGACCCTCAGATTGCATTTGTTTGTAGCTGTTGCAGTGGAATTTTGGTCTTTGGAACACTGCCTAAAAAGGCACTATAGGGGTGACAAGAGCCTTAGCCAGTACCCAAAATCCCAGAGGTGACAGATGCAGGCCATCTCTGGCAAAGCATTGAGGTCTGTTGATCATACCGTCCCAGGCAGACAGATACTGGACCCCCATAGAATGACATCAGAAACTTAGCCAATTGTTCAAGTCAATCATTTTCTGCTTGTACTGTGGTATCATTCTGGGTGACAGTAGAATACTACTCAGGGCTAGGGTCATACCTGCCTGTGCCACATAATACAAGTGTTCCATCACATCTCTTTTCATGTAGTTCAGGGAGGTACATCTCAGATCATTCACACCCACATGGACAATGACTGAGTCATATTTGTACTTGTTGTGGAGTGACCTGAGTGCATGTGTTACGTGGTAGATCCTGGAACCTAATAGACAACTAACTGTCACCTTCTCCTTGTTCAATCTAGTGAGTGGGACATCAGTTTGCCTCACAATTGAGTCTCCTATGATTAGTACATTGGACAAAGTGGTTTGCCTTAAGGGCTTGGGTTGAGAGGCACACTGTGGTGGTGAGCTATGCGTTATGCGGTTGGTGTTGTCTTGTGGTGGTTGAGTGTGTTTCTGTCTCGGGGGTCTCTGTTTGGGTAAATGTTTATTGAGAGCCTCCATGAACGTGGTTGTATGGTTTGTGTTTCTATGTGTGGGTTGTGATGGGTGGTGTTTTGGAGAGCTGTGTGTTCTATGTAGTGAGTTGCAGGTGTTGACCTTCTCCTCTTGACCAGCTATCAGGGGAAAGCACAGGAAATTGCCCTATAATCCTACCAGGAGGGGTGGTCATTGCTAATAAGCACTGCTGCTGTTTCTGCACAGGAACAGCTATTGCTAATAGCACTTAAGTGTGCTACAATAAATGCTACAAAAGCCTGTTAAAGTGCTAGCTGATTACGCTAATTGAAGTGAAGAAGTAAAAGAACAAGCATGTTATAAGGGGAAAATTGAAGAGCACCGGTAATAGTTTACCTCAGCGGAGCGCCGCTACACGGTGCGCAAACACGGGCTTTTAAACCAAAAAGTTGAAAGGGATGGAAAAAATGCCCAAACAGCCAATATACTACAATTTCTGGACCAGAAACCACTCTCTTGTGGTAGATAGGCTACCTAATGCTTACCACTCCCACTGATAAGCTAGAAGGCTTCCCTCCAACACAGAAAGTTCTTGGGGGCTCTGAAACTTAGAAAACAGTCCTGGATACAGCCAATCTGTATCTGGACTAGTCTAGTTGCAGAAAAGGTGGGAAACAAGCTTAGAACTTTTTTTTGTTGTTTTTTTGCAGAAAAGCAGTAAGAACAGTAGCCAAAACACTTTAAATGCAATACAAGCTAGCACACGTGAGTGTGTAGCAATATTAAGGCAAATACAGTTTAAATAAATGCAGATAAATTAAAAAATGGCAAAAAAGTGCAGAGAGCAGTAAATTATGAAAAAATCAAAATGGAGGCACTTAGAGTATCTCTTTTGTCCTTCCAGTTGCTCTTGTAGTCTGCAGGATGCCAAAACTGGATCTGTGGAGATTAAACAAGCAGAAACTCATGTAAACATGGGCTTTTAAACCAGAAAGTTGAAAGAGACAGGAAAAACTTGCCCAAATGGCCAATAAACTACAATTTCTGTGCCAGAAACTACTCCTCTTGTGGTAGATAAGCAACCTAGTGGTTACCACTCCCACTGATAAGGTTTAAGGCTTCCCTCCAACACAGAAATGTCTGGGGGGAATCAGACACTTACAAACCAGTCCTAATCTGCAGGATGCCAAAACTGTTTAGCATCGCATCCCTATTTATCCCAATTTCAGGCATTTCTTAAGATTTTATTTGTCTGGATCACATACTTAGTTCTCTGCCTTACCCTTTGGACTATCCACTGCACCAAGACTGTTCTCAAAGTATCTAGCTCCAGCTATAGCTCATTGCAGGCTACAGGGTACCAACATTTTCCTTATTTAGATGACTTTCTTATCTTTGCAGAGTCTTTTTTCAAAGTATCAGGAATGTCTTTATTGGATAAGAGATTTCTTATGTGAGATGAGAATATTCAAACGTCTTTCTTGATGCCTTCTCACATGATTGTGTTTCTGAGACATCATCTAGACACCAAAGTTCAAAAAACTTTTCTTTCACAGGAAAAATAGATCTATATCTATATTTATTTTCAGGGCTTTCCAGTTGAACTGCAGTCAGTGTGAGGGAATGCCTCAGGATTTTGGATCTCGTGGCTTTTATGATTCTCATGATACCACGGGCAAGACTCCACATAAGAGAGATTCAGTGGCTTCTGAAGTATCTTTGTTCCCAGCACCAACACCCTTTGTCTTTTTAAATCCCAGTGCTGAGGTTTTTCAGAAGAGCAATCACATGGTGGACACAAGTTGAAACCCTAAATCCAGGTCTGCCGCCCCCTCCTACAACCTATCACAGATAACCCACACCTCCATACACCACCCCCCATATCACAGATAACACACAACTCTATACACCCCCCCCATACACCACCCCTTCCTGCCAACAACCCTCTTAATTCTCCGCCCACATTCCTTACCAAGTACCACTACTATAAATATGAGACCAATTATGTTCCTCTCAGTTATATTGCCTGGGCTACATTTCCTCACCATCTATGAAAACCAGCCCTGTCTTGGCTTTCACCACCCCATATCTCATACCATCTCTGCTCCCACCTTGAGTGAATAAGACCTATCCCTAGCTTACTACAAACCTGCCTTCTCCACTTTTAACAACCACCGACTAACTAGACCATGGTCCATCTCCCCCAAAACTAGATATTATCATAAAATAATAAGTAAAGTGCTGAAACTAATTAATCACTGAAAAATTTACTCTGATGAGGGATGGAGACATCCACCCTAACCGTAGACCCACCTTTCCCACAAGCTCCCAGCCCACTACCACCCTCAACATATGGCTAAATACAAGGTCCCCTAACTCTCTCCTGACCTTTCACCTAAACATCAGGAGTATTAACAACAAGGTCCATAATCTTCATGCCCTTCTAGCTACCTACTCACCTGACATGCTATGTCTTACAGAAACCTGGCTAAAACCAGGAACTAAAAATGGTGAGGTTATCCCACCAGGGTACAACATACTTAGACTAGACCATAACACTAGGAAAGGTGGAGGCGTAGCAGTTCTGTTTAAAAACACATTAGATGTCATACTAGCCCCACAACAACCCCCCTTGTTTAATAATGCTGAAGTCCTAGTTAGCAAACTACAGCTTAACAAAAGTAAATCTACATTCATTGCCTGACTTTATATCCCCCCAGGCAACAATGCAAATACCCTAGAAGGCTTCCTCCAATGGCTTTCCAACACATACCCCCATGAAACTATGATGTTAGGAGATGTTAATATTGACTGGAACAATTGTTCCTCTGAATCTCCCACCACTCATATAAACATTCACGGCTATACCCAGCTTGTATCCTCACCCACCAGAATAAATAAATCCAACTACAAAGGCAGTATCGTGGATTGGATTCTTATCAACAATCCCCCAGTCCTGTATAACACAGGTATCCTCCCAGATAATATGTGACCACCTACTCACTTATATCATTAAGCATAAAGTAGATAACCACCACCAAGTTCTTTATAAATCTATCAGAAACAACAAGAACTTTAACCCCACTGACTTTCAGAATGAACTCAGAGCATGCATTTGGGCCATACTTAAAGAACTTCCACTAGATGATGCTGTAGCCTATTTTAATTCTAAATTACTCTCCATTCTAGATTCCCATGCTCCTATCTGCACCCTCTGAGCCAAAACTAAGACTGACCCCTGGCTCTCTAAAGTAACCAAATCCAAAATCTTAGCAAGAAATAAAGCATGGGACAAATGGCATTCCTCCAAAGACCCACTTGAACATATTAAATTCCGACAACTAAGGAATGATACCAAGAAAGCCACATTGTTAGACAAAAAAACCTTCTATCTACACATTCAGCAAAAACACCAGAACAAACCTCAAAAATTTTGGCCAGGCATAAACAAACTGCTCCACCCTGGCCAAACCTCTACCCCCACCCCCTCAGCTTGCGACCTTAAAACTCCAGAGGAAACTGCTAACATCATTAACAATTTTTTTACCAAAACCATCCAGTCACTAGCTAGCCAACTATCCCTCACCAGCTCCTTTCAGAACTCCTCCACAACCACTACCCCACTCCCTTTCACCTTCCAGCCTGTAACTACATCGACCATCTGATCTCTAATTAACAAACTAAAGCCCACTACCCTAGCAGCTGATCTCCCACCAGAATATTTACAAAAAGAGACAGATGCCATTGCATACCCTGTCTTGATCATAATAAACCTCACCTTGACTGAAGCCACTATCCCCTCTTTCTCTGGAAGGTTTTCCTTGTCATTCTCCTTCATAAAGGAGGGAATTCTTTAGACCTTTCAAACTTTTGACCAATAGCCATACTATCTCCACTTGTCAAAATTATGGAAAAGTGCATCCACAACCAATTAGTGCACTATCTCACCTAAAATAAACTACTGGCCAACTCTCAGCATGGTTTTAGGCCACATCACAGCACCACATCAGCCCTCCTATCCTTCTCCAACTCTATCAACATCAACCAAAACAATAACAAACTTACCTCAACTCTCTTCCTTGATCTCTCTGAGGCCTTTGATATGGTCAATCACCAACTGCTTCTCCGTACCCCGGAGAAGCTGTCACTGAACAGCAGCTCTATTAAATAGTTCCAATCTTACCTGTCTGATCAACAACAAGCAGTTTTATGGCAGAATACCCTATCCACACATCTACCCATTACTCTAGGGGACCCCCAAGGCTCCATACTAGAACCACTACTCTTCTCAGTCTTTATCAATGACTCACCCACCATCACTCCCAAGGCCACCTGCATCCAATACGTGGATGACTCTACTTTAATATTTACCATCTCCTCCTCAACTGAGCTTATGACCCTAACCCAGAATACTTTCAATGATGTAGAAAAATGGTTTGCAAGCCGTCAGCTTCTATTAAACCCCAACAAAACTAAACTGCTCATCTTTTCATCCACTTGCAAATCATCCTCACCATTCTTTACTATAAGTTCCAACAATGGCACAATTATATCCCCAGATACTCACACAAAACTCCTGGGCATCACAGTCGATAACGCCCTAAAATATGATATCCATGTCAATCAAACCATCAAATCTGTCAACAAAAAACTGTGATCCCTATACAGGATCAAGCCTTTCCTCACTTTTTTTTCAAGAACCACTGTCTCTCAGTCCCACCTACTATCTACCCTCCTCTATGCCTCCCCCCTCTTCAGTAACCTGAACCAAGCCACCCTTACCAAACTTGCTAGCTGTTACAACCATATTGCTAGATTTGCTACAGGTGCTACCTCTAGGACCCACCAGTGTATCAATCTAACTCAACTAGGATAGCTGGAGTGGGCCAGTCTTCTCCAATACAACCGACTTATAATAACCCACAAAATACTATATCAACCCAAAAAAACACCAGCACTAAATAAGATCATCAAACCATACAGCAACCTGAGGTCACTACGCTCTGCTGACAAACTGCTGGTACAAACAACTAAGAGCATAAATGTGGCTGGGGACTCTCTATTAGCCAAATCAGTAGGCAAAACATGGAATATGCTACCTGCTGAACTTACTCAGCAATCCTCCTTAACCCAGTTCAAAAAAAGCATCAAACTACACTTCCTACAGCATTGGAAATGTCCCTGCTTAAACCCCGACTAATCACCACCTGCTGATCCTGCAAACTCTTCCCTAAGCATCTCAGTCATATATTCTAATAGGTGTATGAATTATTGAAGGGACTTAGCCCATAACTGTGTGTATTATTGTCTGAAACTGAAGCCGCATGATTCTGATGTTGTTTACTGTTTTATCTATGTTTGTAACCCTACTGATAACTGCATATTATACTTATCTCTAAATGTTTCTATTGTTCCTAATGTATTTGCACTCTGCTTACTGGAGCTTTTCTCCCCGGCCTCCGCTGAAAATAGACATATATCCAGTCAGACTTTCCCAGTAAACAAATGTAAAATAAATAAATAATAAACAAATAAATAAATGTTCCAAAGCAGTGAGTCACCTCAAACTGCCTCAGGCTTTCCTTGGGGAGCAGTTTCAGGTGGATAAAATTGCAAGGTGTGTGGGACACATGCAAGCACATAAATATAAAACAGTTGCTTGTCCTGATTAAGGCAATTAACTTTCTGAATTATCTTTGGTCCTCAGTACCTCTTCAAGTTGTTACAGACAATACCACAGTCATGTGGTACATCAACAGACAAAGGGGAACCAGGTCATACCCCCTTTGCTGGCTAGCCATATTAGCTTGGGATATAGATTCATAGCATCATCTCACTCTACTGTTATCTTACATTCTGTCAGAGCCTAATTGTGTGACAGACAAGCTAGGCAGCACAAAGGCAGACCCTCATGAATGGAAACTAAATCAGGGGTCTGCCAATATTTGATCCATCTATGGGGCCTCAAGTAGACCTCTTGTTGTTGAGACTGTAAGAACTGTCTGAATCTCTGTGTATTTGTTCTGAGTAGGAAACACCTTCATCAGTTCTGAATCCATCTACTTCCAAAAAAGTTATTGATGTTGACAGGGTCATGGATGACTTTTTTGTAGTTTATTGTTACTTATCTAGATTGAAAAGGGGCAACTGTTTGATTTATGTACTGTCAACACGATGAATTTATTTTGTAAATAGTTGTTTAGCTAAGGTAAGATGGTCATGTTTTCTTTTTGAGGTATGCAAACTCTAGGGCTGAAAATCTGTGAATACTTTAGAGGCTGTTGGTAACCAATATGTCAAAGATGGAAAGTGAATGTGGTATTAATCTTTCTATAACCGGAGGTATTTGCATTGCAATACAAGCATTTCAAAGAAAATACCTCCGGTACGTTTTTGCATTTATCTGCATACCTTCTAAGTTATATTTCTTGAGATGATATTTTTTTGTCTGTTATTGGAAATATTGAACAATAAATTCTCGTCCTTTTGATACTATGCATTGATTTTACCATATCTATCTTTATAAGTCTTTTTGATAATCCCTTCCCTTTTCTGTATTCCAACAGTGATAGTTCTTGCCTTAATTGCTTTTAGTTGTCTATTTAGTGCTCACACTGTGGTAATCTATTGTTCCCTTCCTTTTCTTTGTTTATCTACATTTTATATGATAACATTTTATCCGTTATTAATTTAGCTGCACAGCAATGTATATCCTATTTATTTATATTATATTACACAAACTTCCCTTAATAGTCTTATTTACTGTGTTCATTTTTATACCAATCATCTACATTTTGGGTTTTATTTACTTTTCTGTAATCTAATTTTTTTCATCTATATTAATATGTCTATCCATCATTATTAAATCAAGCATTTTTTTCTGGATGGAGGGCATCCTCTTTTCTCTCTGTTTCATGTGAATCTTCTACAGAAAGTTCCAGAAGATCTTTCTCTGACATATCCTCTTCATATACATGTTGCTTTATCTGCTCCTCCTCCATATGGGTACCCGTTGGTCTATCATACTGCATTAAACTGCAAACACTCACACATACACACCGACCACTATAGCTGTTTCAGTCGAACATTTATTTTCCTTTACATGCTTACCTACAAACACTGTAAAAATGAGCATTCAGTAATTTCAGTATTCATTCGAATGCTTTTGATATTTTGCTCTTTTAGTGTTTTTCATCCCCTGAAAAACTTTTCATTCAAATGTACTATAGATATTTTGAACTGTATATATATGTATACACACACACACACACACACACACACACACACACACACACACACACACACACACACACACACACACATATATGTGTGTGTGTGTGTGTGTGTGTGTGTGTGTGTGTGTGTGTGTGTGTGTGTGTGTGTGTGCATGTGTACCCCCCACATACACATATCTATCAATATATATATATATATATATATATATATATATATATATATATATATATATATATGCATATATATAAGCTCTGAAAAGACAAGGCTAGGGATTACAAAAAAATAAATGTTCACAGCCTGGCATAAAGCACACAATAAAAAAAAAAAAAAAACAAGGGTGATGGAAGGGAGGGATTGGGTACTACAGCAGTGATCACTTGAACATCTACTGTT
Source organism: Protopterus annectens (assembly GCF_019279795.1). Lineage (NCBI taxonomy): Eukaryota > Metazoa > Chordata > Ceratodontiformes > Protopteridae > Protopterus > Protopterus annectens. The sequence goes on from NC_056745.1 coordinate 956,583,144, forward strand.
ATGGGCAGTTTAACTTACACAACTGTACTATGTTGTTTATATTGATCACTGCTGCATTAACCTTAGCTATATGAGTAGATTACCATAGGTAACTGTGTTTTGGAGTTGGAAGAAGAAAGGTCCTGGAGCCCCTGGACAATGGTCCTAGCAAAGCATGGTCTAGACCTAGAGAAGGAATCCAGCTTATAGTGCTTTGTAAAAATATATACAGAGGACCAAGTACCAGCTTCTAAAATACTTCTACAATCCAGCACTTTCCAAAAAGCCATGGAAGAAGCCAAGGTCCATACAGAGTGGGCTTTGACCTTTCCTAGAATAAACTGGTTATAGTGAGTGTAACAAAAATAGTAGCCTTAGACAGCCATTTGGAAATAGTCTGTTTTGCACAGGCTATCTCTTCTTATTACCTGAACAATTGATCTGATGATCCGAAAGATATAGTTCTATCAAGATAGTAACTGAGTTGTCTGTGGACATCCAAGGTGGAGTATCCTTTCTCCATCATTTTTAGGTTCTAGAAAGAAAACAGAGATGGACAGTTTGACTTAAAGTAAACTTGGAAACCACTTTAGGCATAAAAGAAGGATTATATCTCAAATAAACCATGTCCCTGTGGAAAATGAGGTAGGGTTGATTCACCATAAGAATTTGCAACTCAGATAGTTTTCTTGCAGAGGTTGGAGCAATCAATAAAGCTGTTTCCATGTTAAGAACCTCAAGTCAGCCAGATTAGCTGGATCATATGGAACAAGTGTTTCAATAATACAAAATTTAATATTCCAGGTAGGTGCCACAGGTTTACTTGGAAGCCTCTTATGCAAAACCCCTTTCAAGAACATGTTGACATGTGACTGCATTGAAAGGGGAAGATCCATAAACAGACATCTGAAATGGCCAATGAATAAACCTTAATAGAGGAATAAGAAATGTCATAGGATAGTAATTCACATAAGTATTGTAAACTCAGACAACAAATAGCCTTGAATAGGTTCTGGTTATGTTGTTGGCACCAACTAGGAAACCTTTTCCATTTGCTAATATAGGATTTTCTAGTAGCAAAAGCTTTCTTGCCTCCATCAGTACCTGTTGCACATCCTCAGAAAACAGGTGCCTAAAAAGATTTAAAATCCTTTCATCCAGGCATTCAATGGAAGATGATTGATGTCAAGGTGTATCAAACATCCCTGTTCTTGTGTGAGTAGATCCATTTTGTGTGGAAGCTTGTGGTAATTGCCGCTGGCTATTTCCAAAAGAAGGCAGAATATCTGTTGCCTGGGCCAGAAGTGAGTCACCACAATGATCTTGGTAAATTCCTTTTGAATTTTCAGAAGTACTGTGGATATGGAAAGGTTGGATAGGCATACAGGAAAATTCCCGCTGAAAGAAAAGAAAAGGCATCTGTCTTGCAGGGCTTCTTGCGTGGAGTACTGGAACAGAATTTTGTCAGTTGATTATTCAGAGAGGAGGCAAAGAGGTCTACTTGAAGAACTCCTCACAGATAGATCAAATCTTGGAAGGACCCGCCCCCCCCAATTTAGTTTCCATTTGTGAGGGTCTGCCCTAGTCCTGATCAATTTGTCTGCCACACTGTTTTGTACTGACAGAATGTAAAATGCCCGTAGAATGAGATTGTTCTGTGAAGTTATATCCTAAGCTAACAAGGCTAGTTTACAAAGGGTAGACTACCTGGTTCCCACTTGCTTGTTGATATATCACATAGTGTGGTATTGTCTGTAACCACTTGAAGAAGACCTGGGGACCAAAGATGGTTCAGAGAATTGAGTGCCTTGATCATGGCAAGCAACTCTTTGATATGTATGTGTTTGTGTCTGTCTTTGATGCCCCGCACCCCCTGTACTTTCATCTCTCCTGAAACTGCTCCCCAAGCAAAGTCTGAAGAATCTGTGGTGACTGACTGCTTTGGAGCATGCAGGGAAAAGTGGAGACCTTGATTTGAGGATATCTGTTGTCTCCACTAAGTGATTTCTCTTCTGACATACCCCAGTACAGGGATCCAAAAAGGTAAATGGTGGTTATGCTGGGACAAAGAAATTTCAGATACCACTGTATCGTTCTCATGTGGAGTCTTGCTAAGAGTATCATGAGAATCATAGATGCTATGAGACACAAAATCCTAAGGTATTCCCTCACAGTGACCAAAGCCCAGCTGGAAAACCTTAGCAATAGATAGAAATAAAGATCAATTTTTTTTCCTGTGGAAAAAAAGCTCTTTGAACTGAGGTTTCTAGTTGATAGCCTAGTAACACAATCTTGCATGAGGAAGTCAAGAAAAACTTTTGAATGTTCTCTTTGAATCCCAGCTTGTGCAAGAGACCTTTCATCCAAGATGGAGATTCTTGACATTTTGAAAAAGATCCTGCAAAGACAAGCAAGTCATCTAAATGTGGAAAAATGTGGATACCCTGTAGCATGCAATGAAATATAACCAGAGCTAAACACTTTGTGAACATTCTTGTGCAGTGGATAGTTGAAAGGGTAAGGCAGAGAACTGCTAATGTGATCCAAACACGCAAAACATTAAGAAATGTTTGAAACCTGGATGAATAGGGATGTGATGATAAGCATCTTTTAAGTCTAGTATTACCAGGAAACTTGAAAGAGTAAGAAAAGGCAAAAGATTCACAAGTGAAAGAAAGATCTAGAACTGGTTCCAAACATTTTCTTTCTTTGAGACTAGGAATATCCTTGAATAAACCCCCTACCCACCCCTACCCACCTAGGAAGGAGGAACTGGTTCTATCACTCCATGGGACAATAAGTGATGAAGAACAGGTGGAAGCAAAACAGTCTGAAATGCAGGATGAGGAATGACCCCCTGGAAAGGAGGTATTTCCTCCCACTGCCATCTGTAACCTTGATGAATGATTTTCAGAACCCATTTGTCTGAAACAATCTGTTGCCAAAGAGAAAAATGGAGATTCAGACTTTCTGGAAAAGAAAGAGTGTGGAAGGGGGTTACAAGGTCGCTTGAATAGTCCTTCAGACTTATTGGAGTGTTATTGGTTTTGAGCGGTTTGAGATTTCATTCTGGAACCTCCTTGCCACTTCGTCTTAAATGGCTGCGTACCTGAATTCTGTCACGACTGTTTATTTATTTATTTTTTGCTGAAACCGGATGAGGTGAACGAAAATCCCTTGGACAATTTGGAAAAGAAGGACTGAAAAATCTAAGAAATTCCCTGTATCAAGCTTGCCATTTTCATCACACTTTTTGATCACCTCTGCAGCAGAGGTGCCAAGCATTAAAGTTATATCCAAGGAAGAATTTAAAATCTCATTTTTAAAATCATCTGGAAGGTTCTGAGAATGCTGCCAAGCAAACCTCTTTAAAACCATAGCAGTGGCCATAGCCTTGGAAGAAGTATCAACACACTGCAAGCAATGAGTAGTGACTTGTTCAATAGTAGAAACAAAGTCACTTAAATCAGATTTTTTTATTCACAAGAAGAAACTGTAGATAAACATTCCTCATACTTTTACAATATGTCAGGATAAACTTTAGCATATGAGCCTGGCAATTTAAAATTCTGAAATTCAACGGTGCAAAGGTATAGACTTTTTTCCTATACTAATCAATAATTTTTTCATCCTTATTAGCAAGATTAGGATTGCAATTAACTAAGTACTTAGCAGCAGAGAAGCCAACTAAGGTTATAGCTGCTGGGTCAAGTTTGGGAATACTGTATAAAAATTTTAAAAGAATGAGGAACTTTATACATCCTGTCTACCTTTTTTGGGATAGCTGGCTGACTATCAGGAAAACTGCAGGCAGTAAGACACTCATCCTCTAAAGCAGACTGGACAGGAAGAATGGGGATAGGTTTTGGAAAATCCTTCTGTAACAACTCAAAATATTTTTGAGGGAGTGAGAAACCTCAGTGTTCTCTCACTGTAAACACTGGGACATTCTATCAATAGTCTCAGAGAAATAGGAACTCCCACATGCAGAATCAGAAATGAGCTCTCCTCTGAGTGTGAATCAGAAATCTGAGGACAAACCCTAACTCCATTCCTGTATCTTCCTGTTCAGATTCAGAATCTTTTCAGGAAAGGAGGCATCTATCTTTCTTTTACTGGAAACTACTCTTCAAGAAGGCTCAATAGTCTGAATCAAGCCTTGAGCCAGTCTCAGTAAACTCCTCCTGTCCAAAGATATTTGAGGAGGAGTAGATACATGATAAGTTTTATGTTTCTTTTGACAGGACAAATGAGGCCAACTGTGTTGCTAATGGCAGCTGCTGCTTCCCAGGGATGTGTGCATCATTCTGACATGACAGGGAAATCTTCCCTGTTCCCTCTCACAGGACTGACAAAAGTGGTTCCCCTTGATCACTCAGGGGACAAAACAGCCACAGAGGATGTGGCTAACCCCTGGTCCATAGTGGCTATAGGTGCTACAGCAGAGGCGTCCATGGTAAAAGCTGAGTGGTCCGAGGTACAACAAATGGCCACAGCAGAGTCACTCACCTGTAGCTTAGGGAAACGGCAAGCCTGCTGTGGTGACAAAGGCTGTTTGCTTAATTTTTCTTTTTGTTGTTGGAACATGGGAGTAACAAACTGTTCCATGGTCAAGCTGAAAATGGTGCTTCTATCCTGCGGAAAACAAACAACTTTGCTAGTAAAACTACCAATCCACGAAAATTACTTTTTTTTTTTTTCAGAAAAAAAACAAAAAAAAAACAAAGGAAAATGCACTTTCAAACACTATGGCAGCTCTATAACACAATTTCCCCACAGAAAACAGTTTATCAGTTGATAACACTACTTTTAAACTGACAGAAATAATGAACGCTCCATTTAAAAGTACATTACAGGCTTGAGACAATCTGTTAAAACAATAACACTTTGGCTTTAATTTTTAAAATAACTTACCTGAAAAGGAAAGGAATAAATCAGCAAAAAATAAGAAAATGGAAGTTTTTTCCCCTCAAAGGGAACTTATCTGCCCAGCTTATGAAAGCACAAGTTGACTGTTGATCCTCAAAAGCCTCAAAGGAGTGTACTCTTCAGTGGAAGTAAAGCTCTGAAGGGCTTTGCTCCCAAACTTGTCTTTTAGTCAGTTCAGCTCAAGCTGCTTGTCAGTTTGGATGCATGGAAGGTGCCCTGAAGCTTTGGAAGCTGTCTGTTATATCCTTGGCAGGATATAACCCATATAGCTAAGACTATTTCAGCAGTGATTCATATTAAGAATATTTTTAAATCTTTGTGAGTCACTGTTAAGGTGGATGAAAACTGGAATAAAAATCTGATTTGCTTGAATTATAATGGCTGTCTGATGTCCTTACATTATTTCCTGGACCTCATTACTTGATTTGAGAACTACCCATAAAGTGTAATTATTAGATAGCTTGATCTACCTCTAACCTCTCCAGCTTCAAACTACTGCTAAACTATTACTAAATCAAACCTGGCTCTGCTCCTGGACTATCCTAGGCTGAACTAGTCCCTCCCTCCTTCAACCTCCAGCAAACTTTGACAATGTTCAGAGAGAAGGAATTAGTAAAATATATTTCTTAGAGAAACATCAACTGTATTTTTTGCCTAGGCTATATTATGTACTCATCTCTGTTCCAAACAGTGAACTCAGTGTGTTTAATGACATCTCTATGTAATGCAACCTCTAAATACTCTGTCTATTGACAAAGTTCTTTTTCAGCTTGTTATAGCTGTCTAAATATGTTCAGTATGTATCGGTTCACACTGTAAGAGCAGAAGTTGAAATTTTACTTAGTTATTATGCAGTTATTCTGTATTAGGCTTTCTAATAACTTTGCTTAACTGTAACCATATTATATCAATGTGGAGTTTTTCCTCCCCAGGCCTCCACTGAAAACCAGATATTATCCAAGTCAGAGCTTCCTAGTAAACAAGTGCCAAATAAATACGTTTTGCTGTGATTAGAATCATATCTAACATCCTCACCTAAAACAGAATAAAAGTAGTAAAAGCAAAACAACTTAATTGATTGCCATTGTGAAATGCTCTTCCTAGACTAATGTCATGTCCACTGTATATAAACTAATACAAAAAATAATATTTGCTATAATGGAAAAATGACATTGCTGCACTAGGTTCATAGGTAATTAATTACTACGTTATTTATACCACAGGATTTTTAGAAGCAGAACCATACATTCCTATTAAGTTTCTAGATCTTATATTTTAAGTACAAATAACCCAGAGATGAACAGAACATTTGCTTTTTGCTCCTATCCATGAGGAATGAATTTGTGGGTACCTATCCATTCATCCAGATTATATTTGAATAGTGTAAGAGAAGTACTTTGCTTTATGTGGAGATGAAAAAGATTCCAAAAAAGTAATATTCTCTGTGATACATATCTATCCCTCCAAACTATTCTGTTTATATTGGAAACTAGATTGACATCTCTTGAGCAGGTGTTTATGCCCCCACTGGACTTGTGAATGTGCACTACGTCTGCCAAGATATGCTCTGTTGAGGCACTGTGAGTGAGGCAGAGGTCACTCCTCAGTAGCTTGTATGATACTGAATAGAAGGACAAAGCTTTGAGATGGTCCCCCACAGTTTTTTTATGATTTAGGCCCTTGATTTTCTTAGTAAGAAAGCATTGTGGGCATTCTGTGTCAAATGTTTGGACAGGTACATGATGAAAGGGACATTATACTTAATGATTCGCCTGATGAGTGCAGAATAAAAAAGCATAGCATCAAATAATCAACTTTTTCCCCTAAGGTATATAAAATCAAGAAAGAATTAACAAAACACATTCCTTGGCTATTTCTTCCCATTTACCATAAACTGTTCAAACCTTTCTGTGTGCAGACTATTTTCGTCTTTACTTTTACAATGATTATAGATTTTTAAAAGTTTTATTTCAGATTTTATAGCACAAACACTGATAGCCATTTGCTAAACAAAACAATACAGTCTCACAAAGAAAACATAATTAGCATGAACAGTAAGCTTCTCTGCCCTTGAAACTTACATTCATTGAAACAGTATTGAAACCCACATACAAAGAAAAAAACATCTGGCCAGTGGCAGATTAAGTTTAACTTTGGGCTGTTTTCAAAACATGAGCTCCTTGGACACATTTTTAGGACCATGCATATATGCATGTGGTCTTTGCTGCATCATTCTGATTGTATTAAATTATATTCCTTGCATAATACCTCACCACTTGTTGGAGTGGGTCTTAAATTGATAGGTTTGAACATTTTTCCAGTAAGCAATGAAATAAAACAAATGCGCCAGTAATGACAAAACTACCCATTACAATACACTTGAACCACAAAAGGCCACTCAGACTTCTGTCATTACAGTCCACCAGTATCCGTCAATATACACAATCTTTGCAGAAGTAAAAGTAATCTGAACAATTCCACATTAAAGAGATCTATAACTAATGAACAGGTTGCTGATGGCAAGCAGCTTTACGTTTCAGTGTTTCATGTACAAATTCAGTGCCTGCTGCCCTTAAAGAATAAATTGTCTATGTTCTCTTTTAAAAAAAGTTGGTAAGCTGGTAATATTGCAATAAAGAATGGCTGTCAAACTGGCAACAGGTTCATAGTTACTTGCATCTCATCAAAAGGAAGACACATCAGGAGTGAGCACCCCTATCCACACTTGAAGGGCACTATAGTATGAGCACTCTATCAACACGGCATGGGAGTAAAACCCGCAACCTTCTACACCAAAGGCAAGTATGGTAACCATTGTGCTACTAACACTGCTTTCAAATTGGATAGCACAAGCCCTCATAATGGCCATTTGCCAAACAAAACAGTTGCACATTGAAAACAGACTCAGCATGAGCAACAGTAAACTTTTCTTCTCATGAAACTCAACATTCCTTGAAAATGCACTGAAATTCAACATTCCTTGAAACTGCACAGAAAGTCAACATTCTTTGAAAATACACAGAAACTCAAAAGTCCTTGAAAATGCACAGAAAGTCAACATTCTTTGATAATGCACTGAAACTCAACAGTCATTGAAAATACACCTGGTGCTGATAGTTTGCTAGCTAGTGTAGAGGATTAAGCTCTAGTATCCTTTAAGCAAGGTATAGAGTTTAAGCCTGAATAAGTTAACCAATGTGCTATCCCTAATTTTGGGCATTAAACACACACACACACACACACACACACACACACACACACACACACACACACACACACACACACACACACACATACTCACACCTGTTCTGCCACTCATGCTTTTCCATAAAAATCCTCTACTCGCTCATTTCGAATGGAATGGCAACTCAAAAATTGGCCATAACTGCTATAATGTACAGACAAACAGAAACCACCATAATGTGCATGTACATACACAGACACTACTAGAGATGTACTCTGCGTGCATTCTTAAATAGAAATGTAAGACATGCAGAGTGCATCCTTAAAGAAAAAGAAGTGTAAGTATTGTGGCACCTCCTGGGATATTCGTCTCTCCACTTTTCTTCTGCTGATTGTGAGAAATGTAGAAAGGAAATTTGGCACCCTGAGTAACTCACAAATTTGGTGCCTTCTCTGGCCTAATCTTTGAAAAAAGTAGCTTATAAGCTGTTAAATGATCATAAATGTTTATTAGATTATTTGTAAGTAAAGGACTTGCAGGATTTCTGTTTATTCAAGTACTTTCATAAAACAACAACAGTTTGATAGTTTACAATCTGTGTAATAAGTGAACAGTTTTGATCATTTTCATAATAGCCTGTAATCTATCAAACTTTTTATTTGCTTTTTTTTTACAGTGTGGTGCTATCATCTGGTGCCAGATCCAAGTACATATTTAAGTGCATAAGTGTTACCATTTGTTAAAACAACAGAAGACAAGTTGATTTCATAGAAGGAAGAATTGGGCCTGTTGTTGACCTTCCTTTGAAGTCCTCAAATGTCATCTGTTAGGCATGATCCCACGCACAGACAATTTTTTTTCTTAGGAGTTCACATAACAGTTGTCATTTGACAGAACTGCTTAGGATGTATTTTCCCAAATAGTTAATTATACCAAGAACTGCCTTTAAATGTCCATGGTTCTATGATAGTTAAATGGGTTTGGTCTGACCCCAGAATTATCAATCAAATGTACAAAGTAGCACAGCTTCTGCTTGATAATACACTTCTAATTTAATTTCAGCCATCCACTTAGTCCTTATGTCTGACTTCTAAGTTGTAAATTTTGTTCTTCCACATACTTCAGTATATTAATATAATCCATAAACACCACAGTTCTGTTTAGACCTTGTAAAGTCAAAATTATTTTTTTCTGAAATATCTGCTAAAGACTTGCAATTCTAAACTATAATATGTTAAAATAATATGGGGCAAAGTAATGAATGTGGTATTTACTGCTGTTAGAATGCAATGATAACTGCCAAAATTCACCCTCAGTATCCAAAATGGAAAATGCTCTGCTTGTCTTTGTTAGTATCGATAAAGTAGACATTATACAAAGGGGGATGTTGGGAGACCCTTTTGGAATATAGGAAACTGGTGTGGCAGCTTTGTTTGAATGTGACTACAAAGTCTGGGTTAAATGAAAACATTTACATCAATAGTGTTTTAAAATTGAGAGAAGCTAAGTTATAGTATATAGGTTTAAAAACAAATACAAATTGCTGGATATTATTAATGTATTAGGTTTGCATTTACTTATTTTTATGTGTTTTTTTTACTATTGCTTTAAATTATTTAATTAGTTAACTGGTTATAGTTTTTTTATTATAATTGATTGATTTTAGCATGTACAAAAATTTTGTCTGTAGAGTATACACCCATGCTCTGATGAAGTCCACACATGGGATGAAAGCACTTAGCAAGGGTGTTTGTATTATATTAGTTTGTATTAAAACATCCTGGTTGAAATTCTTGGTTCCCCAATTTCCTCCTGAGCATGACAGTATCTCTTTGATATTTTTGTGTAGATCAAGCATTCTTTTTCAAGGAGGTAGATGCTTTTTTTAATTGTCTTTGACAATACGTTTTATGTAGAAGGAAAATAATGTTTTTCTTTTTAATAAATTAAGTTCATCAGAAATTCTCAACTGTACATTTTTATTTAGGATTGTCACCATGAACATATACCAGCATTTTGTCTGTGTCACATTTTCAGTAAACCAGTATGTGGGCTCTGTGATTCTTCTGTAGTGTTACCATCTACCACTTTCTTCAGTTCAACTTTTACTTTCTGCATCACATTACGTGAACCCTGAATGCTTTATACATGGCATATGGTCATAAATCTGCCTTCAACTGGATCCTCACTGGTTGTGTCTTGATAGTGACTTGGTCTCTATATGTATGGCATATTTCTTTAACTTCTTTAGCTTTTCTCACAAATTGCAATTCTACTGCTCTTGGCCTGATGGAAAAGTACCTCACAGTAGTCTCCTATAGTATCTTAGTATTGACCTGAAACTGTTCCAGGACGCTTAGCTGATCACCAAGACTATTCAATGACATATCACAATTTTTCCTCATGTAATCAAAAGTGACTTTCGTCTGTTTAATAAAGCAGAGGATATACAAAATGCATCATCTACTGTTCATCTGCCTGGTTTATTCACTGACGACAGGACACAGGTATTGTATGTAATACCCTTGTTACGTCATTTCTCTCACTGATTTACTGTGACACACTCTTGTCCAATGTTGCATTTTGTTGCACTTATTACATGGTGACTTGAAAACTGGATAATGTTTCACAAATGTATGTTAAGCTTTGCTGAACCTGTCATATTTCCTCTTATTTTCATTTGCCTCTGAGTTTTATTTTTGCTTTAGCTGGCAGTTTTGCTGGCTTTGGCTATGGCTTTACCTCCCCATTAAAGGGTAATTTGATGTGTGACCTTTCTGGCTTGATGAACTAAAACTGTGTACAGCCATTGCCAGTGTGCGGTCTATCATTAATTGTAGCTTACCAGAGAGTTTATTATCTAAGATACCCAGCCTGTCCAACTGTGAAACTTTGGTTCTCATCTTGTCAAAATAACAGTGCTCAGACAGCTGACATAGGACTCAGATAAAAGTTTCTGTCTTTTCGGCTAGGCATTTGGGTTCACTGGTAGAAACAGGTATGTTCATGAATTACATTTTTAGATCAGACATTCTTATCAGATTTCTGTAGCACCACAGAAATGCTTTTTTTATCATCTTTCGTGCTGGATTTAAACATTATGGAGCTGTTGTCTGCTTCATTCCACACTCTATTGGTTAGAGAACTGACAAGCACATTTCCAACAATTTTGTCAAGCTTTGCTACAGTCCCTTATCTTCTAAATCAAAGTTTGGCATCTATCTTTTCTTTTAGCTTTTTAGACTGGAAGCTTGTGTCTAGGCTAGTGTCTGTCATTTTCTGCACCACTCATGTTTTCAGTACTCCATCCCAAAATCTCTTTTTAATAATGGATTTTTTATAGTTTGCCAGTTCCAGTACTATTCATCTTTTTACTACTGGACCCATGAATCTCTTTTCACCAATGTAACACTATATCAGAACATGCACTACATATATATATATATATATATATATATATATATATATAAAAATATTTTATATATATATATATATATATATATATATATATATATATATACACACACACACACACACACACATACATACATATATATAATTATATATTTTATATATATATATATATATATATATATATATATATATATATATATATACAGATAGCAAGATATAGATATAGAGACACAGGACATTATTTTAGTTGACTGCCATTAAGGTTGATATCTGTTTTGCCAATGCACTTTGGCTAACAAAACAGATGGACAACAGCTGTGTGAGATTGCAAGTACCAAGGCTGGGGAATATCCCCATTCCCCAGTATTGTGCAATCTCAGAGTTAGCATATATAGGTAGAAGGGGGTTGGGGACTGTGGATCAGAGGACTTATCTGCACTTTGGTTGACAAAATAGATGGTCAATATTTCTATGAAATCACAGCAGCATTGGCTTTGGGGAATAACCACTTGCCCTTGTCTTGTGAGATCTCCAGATATAGAGTATTTAAAAAGCAGAGGTATGGGGATGCAGGGTAGGCTTGCCCCATTTCAAAAAAAGATTGTTTTAAAGTTGTCTCCTCCAGTGTTATTTCTTGGAGCATGTGTATTACAATTCTGACTTTTTTTGATTATTTTCAGTTGATGTTATTCAAGTCAACATTTGGGTGTTATATTGTTTAATAATATATTCAATCTACCAGGTGCCTGCAAAACAGGTTAAGGCAAACAGGGAAGAAACAGGGTCATTTTATGTATGCCAGTGTGTTGGTCACAGCCAAACAGGAAATAGATAGATTGCGAAAGAGCAAAAGGAAGGCTACTGTGTGGGAGAATTTAGCAGTGGTAAGTAATGCTAAGTGATCCTTTTAAGCCAGCATGTCTAATTTAGCAGGCAGGAAAAATAGAGTTATCCTGGTTCAGTTTAAGGCCAGTTTGGGTTAAAGAAACAATGCTGAGCTTTGTTTTTTCCTTTCTTTCTTTCCCATGGGCTTTGTGGTTCATACCAGGAGGTGTGCATGCTCATTGAGTAACTATCGAGGGTAAAGGGGGCAGGGATGACTAACAGAGCAGAGCCCTGCCTACAGAATTGCAATCATTCCATCCATGTAACTAATGCTCTGAGTTCCATATACATGCATTTAAATAGTGAATATTCATATGCATAGACGTTTTATTCCTCATGAAAAAAAAAAAAATTGCGGACCCCCCCCCAGGTGATTACATCATATTTGGTTGGTTAATGGTGGAAGTTAGAGAAGGAAATACCTAAATCTTTTATTCTAATAACTCTAACTTTATAAAACGAGAGGTTGAGCGGTATGGGGGAGCTTCATTTGGAACAGACATCCAATAGCTACAGACACACTGCTAAGGAATGAGGAGGTGTCACAAAAAAAAAATCTTTATGTAACAGAATGTGCTGATTGCAGCATAATGTACTGATGCCAAAGAAAGGTGGGAGTGGTTCCTTTGCAGAAGGGGGAGTGCTCATATGCAAGTCTGTTTTTCTGCATGGTACGTATAGATGCTTCTTCAATGGCAGCCTTGGGAATCTTTGCTGACAAACTTTAGCAATAACTGTTGTGTTGAATGTTCGGATTTTGCCCCATTCTTTTGGTTCATTTTCATACAGCTCTGGTTTTCTGGCTATTTAGTGGCAACTCATCAGGGACTGAAGTCAAAGTGAGGAGGGACACTTCAGTTTCAGACCTCATGTCCTTCAGAAAATTCATGCTGGTGTAAACCCTGTTATTCTATCCGCTCTCTCAGTGGTAGGAGCAGTAATTGAAATTGTCTCTATTTTGGACCATTGCTATTTAGGTGTTTGTCTAAATTTCTTGTTCTAAGAAGTTGGGAGGTATGGGTACATCGTTGTTATATTGCCATCTTAAATCAGTAACCCCATTAATCATATACACACACACACACACACACACACACACACATATATATATATATATATATATATATATATATATATATATATATATATATATATATAAAAACACAATGCATCAATAAAATAAAATTTCCGTAGTTTAGGGCCATTGCCCCACAGTTTATTATGGTTTGTTTTGATTTTGCCTAGTTCGGTAGGGAGTCATTATTTAAATTGTTAACTGAGGGTAGTTTTACTGCTGGCATACTAGATGGGTCATGCTTGTGGCATGACTCAGAGTGGTGTGCACTCAGCAGAGCAGCAATTTCATGACTGGAGAGCAGTCTTGTGTCTCAGTTGGTCCTGTTTATGTGCAGTTACAGATGAACTTGGTCAGCTGTTACATTGAGGGTGTTGCAGTTCAAGATTGTTTGGTCAGGAATGTCTTACAGTGAGGACATGTCTTGCCTTTGTTCAAATTTTGCAGAATATCCAGGTTTGTCACATGTCTTGGTAATGTTTCAATTTGTTGCAGAAGGAGCAGGTTGTATTTTCATTTGGTCCAGTTCAATTGAAGTGGGAGTTTTGCTGAGGCTAGCAAATTGTTGAGGACTGCAGTCGGAAAACAATGGCAGCTCAGTTGTAGATATAATATACGCAGGTAGTAGGCACTTCAATTTATGTTAAAACAAGGCCAGGTAGCTAACCAGATCTGAGGTTGGCTACACTCTGCTGGTGACGCTCTGAGTTTGTAAGAGTGATATTTAATAAGTATCCCCTTTACCATTAATTGTGGTTTTGTCAAACTTGCACTAAAGGGTTAGTAAGACTTGAACAATTAAAGTAGGATGGGGTGGCTAGGGACATATAAAAATGATTATATAACCAAGGGTGGCATTTGTTGTGCCACTTGTGGTGAGGTAAGGAGCTTGTTGTTGGTCACAGGAAAGTTTGGCCAGAAGGTGTGACAACTATTAATTTCCACTAACAGGGGTAGTCACAGTTACCTTAATGGTGAAGTGCAGAGAGGAGGCTATTAATTACAAATTTGACCATGTACTACAGCCTTAGGGGTGGAGCCTTTTAAAGAAGGTAGTTATTAAATAAATACTGGATATGTCCTGGGAATCTTTGGTGTGTGCATCGGGCTAGAAATCAGGCTGGGGACAAAGTGGTGTGGCTCCAAGTTGCTGTTTAAGGTTGTTCTCCACAGTGTGGGTCACTGACATTGCATGTCAGTTAGTTTAATTAGATTATTGTGGTTAGGGTTATGTGGGTGCAGGTAACTATGGTGTTGTATCTAGGAATTTAAGGGGAGGGCACTTAGGGCAGTTGGCTAGGGATGGGATGGGGATCTACATTGCTTATTAATATTGAGGTAGGTGCTAAGGTTGCGAGCCTAGTCCTTGTTCATAGATTCATAGGTTCATAAGTAGCTACTAGGCTATCTGACCTGAGGCCTATACAAGCCCAGCCAAAAAGGTACCCTGGCTTTTGCCATCCAAGAAAATTATTTTCCTGTGCCACTGTTGAGCAGAGCCACAGAGGTGATTCCCTGGGGAGAATTTCCTATTTCCCATCCAAT
Source organism: Protopterus annectens (assembly GCF_019279795.1). NCBI lineage: Eukaryota > Metazoa > Chordata > Ceratodontiformes > Protopteridae > Protopterus > Protopterus annectens. Next base: position 956,598,155 of record NC_056745.1, read on the forward strand.
CATCAAGATTTTTCTTGAATAGTGCTAATGAGGAGCTTTGTTTGATATAAATAGGTAGTTTATTACAGAGTATGGGAAGTCTCTGGGACAGGAATCTATCCCTCCGGTATGTTCTGTATATTGTGGTGACAAGGTTTAGGTCCCTAGAGCGTGTAGCTCGGAGGGATTGGGATTTCTTTAAGTGGAGCATGTCCAACAGCTCTGGGTTTGACATAGCTTTGTATGTTAGGCAGAGATCACCTCTGAGTAGGCGAAATGCGATGGAGTAAAGCTGGAGTTTTTTGAGACAGTCTGCATAGGGCATCTGTTTGAGGCAGGTAATCCTCTTTGTGAGGTATTTCTGCGGCCTTTCTAGTTGTTGTAGATGTCTTGTGAGGTACATACTAAAAGGGGCATTGTACTCTATAATGGGTCTAATGAGTGATGAGTAGAGGGGAACAATGACCTCTTTTTTTCTGGATGAGAAACCTTTTGTGATGAGGTGTGCCATGTAGAAGGATTTCCTGACTATACTGGCGATGTGATTATCAAAGGAGAGACTACTGTCCACCTGTGTCCCAAGGTCTCTTATCACACTTTCGGTGTTAAGTATACTACCGCCTATGTTGTAGTTCATGGGTACAGAGTTTTTACTAAAGGGGATGACAATGCACTTTTTGGCATTGAGCTTGAGGCCATGGCTTTGACACCAGGCATCTGTCTTAGTGAGGTCCTTTTGTAGGATGTCCACATTATTAGGAGTTTCGATTATGGCTCCTAGTTTGCAGTCATCTGTGAACTTCGTTAGCTAAAGACCTTGTGTGTTAGCCTGTACTTCAGAGAAGTAGATACCAAACAGGAAAGGACCCAGGACTGAACCCTCTGGTACTCCACTTGTCACTGGTCTGAAGTCGGATTTGGAGACTGCTACTTTCAGTGTGGGTTCTGTCAGTGAGCCATTTGGCAACCCATCTTGTGACATAGAAATTTATACCTAGTTTAGTGAGTTTATCTATAATTCCAGAGTGGGGGATGGTGTCAAAAGCCTTGGCAAGATCTAGATAGGCTGTGTGAACCACCTTACCCTTGTCTACGGCTTTGGTGACTGCTTCAAAGAAGTCTATCAGGTTTAGGAGACATGATCTGCCTTTTTCAAAACCAAACTGGGTGGGGTCCAGAGTTTGGAGATTACCAATGTCTTTGTTTATAAGTTCCATGATGATACGTTCCATGGCTTTGCAGACCAAGCTCGTTAGGCTAATGGGGTGGTAGTTCCTGGGGTTCGTGGTGGCTACCCCCTTCTGGAGTGGGATAACCGTTGCTGTGCACCATTCAGCAGGCACAAAGCCTGAGGTGAGGCTATGATTGAACATGGTACTTAGGTGGTGTGCCAGTTTGTTCTGTAGTTCATGTAGAACGCAGCCTGGGATGTTGTCTGGTCCCATGGATGCTGTGTTCTTGGCTTTGGAGAGTGTGGTTTTTACCTGTGCAGCCGTGATTACAGGACCTTTGCATTCTTCCGGTATAGAGATGGGCTCCTTAGGGGGTGAGAGGGGGGTAAAGTGAGCACTGAGTTGTGGTCACTGGAAGGCAAATTTGATGGTAGTTTGTTAGTCGACAGGAGGAGGTATCTACAATTAGTTAGGGACATGGAGGTAGGTCTTGGCAGTGACTAAGATGGTCACATTTTGTGTAGCAAGAGGAGTTAGTTTTCTTTGTTTTGCAGATTGCAATGGGTTCACAGGTGACAGAGGTGCAGAGTGGCAGCAGTTAGTGGATCAATCGATGGCCGTGTAAAGGGGACCAGTTGTTGCTACAAGGGTCCAGGTGAGATGGGGAAGGATGGTGGTCTTTCTGTAGCTGGGAGTGTTGCGGCTATGTGCACATTTCAGGTCATTCAGCTTAGTTAGGGGGATTGGGGACTATTACAGTTCACGTAAGTTGCTGTTGTACATACTTTAATGGTTCAGCTTGACATGTTAGTACAGGACATTAATATTGGTTTTATTCTAATGTACATGGCATCTGTGATATAAATAGCTCCTGTTAACAGGGGTTTCAGTAATCATGTGGGATAGTTGGTAGGGTGATTAAGGTAGTGTTAGGTTGAGGTGGGGGAGCTAGGGCAAGTTAGCAGGGGCAGTTTAGGGGCAGGGCATGCTTTGACATTGCTTCATGTCATTGAGAAAGTTTGATGGGTGTATGCAGAGAATTTACATTGTTCTTTATTTTGCAGGTAGCAGTAGTTGGGGCCTGAAGGAAGTAGCGTGGAAGGTGATGGAATCAGCAGGGTGGTTGGTTCTGCTTTTGACTATATCGGTCACAGAACAGGTCCTGGTTACCAGAGTGGTGCAATGTGGTCACAGAGTGCAGTTAACAGAGGGAGCGCTGGTCAGTTGCTTGGGGGAAGTGGAGTGAAAAGGAATGTATTCTATTGGAGGGGATGTTCTGGTGTGGTACAAGGGGGTCACAGGTAATGCTATTTTAATTAGGTTCATCAAGGCACTTTTCTGTACTGGTATGTTTCAGTACTGGTATGTTTGGTTTGGGGTTGATGACAGGGATTGGATTGGTTTTATAAATGGGTACACCGAATGATGTTTGGCTTAACCCTCTCTTTTATGGGGGGGTAGTTGGTTAGAAAATTGTGGTAGGAGGGAGGGGGAACAGCCTAGTCAGGTTGGTTGGAAGAGAAGAGGGACAGGCTTGCCCTCTTCTGTTCCCCCTCTGGTGTCTGGAGGTTCATTTCAAGGATTTGGGGAAAGGAAATGAGCAACTGGAGGAAGTTTGCTGAATAGATAAGCAAGTGGAGGTAAGGATGCTGCTTATTTGTTTAAAGTAATTCAATGAATGGTTTATGAAGTGAGATGGGATGCTGCTTCATAAGTAAAGGATGGGTAATTCAATAAATGGGATGTGAAGTGAGTCTTGGATGCTGCTTCATAAGTAAAGTAAGCAAGCAGAGGTATGGACACTGCTTACTGGGGTAGGATGAGCAGGTATGCTGTCCTGATTAACATTACAAGGATAAGTAAAGTAAGCGAGCAAAGGTAGGGACGCTGCTTAGTGGGGCAGGATGAGCAGGTACGCTGTCCTGATTAACATTACAAGGATGTTTATGCTGTGTTTAGAATCAACTATACTATGTGTCCAGTTGTAATTAAATTTTGGTAATCAAAGCTATGTTGTGGAAGTTTTAATAAAGGTCATCAAATGTCATTCGGTGTGATGTGTTTATTGAAGGGGACCGGGACAAGAAACTGTTTTATTACACCAGAGGAGGTGAGACACTTTAAAACCTGTAGTAGGAGTATTAGTAACTGTTTCCATGAACGTTTACTTATGGATCTTTATTTTAGCAAAGTGTCTGTTTTTTAAAGAAATTTGTTTTTTAGCCTTGTTTTAACAGTGCTG
>NC_056745.1:956606547-956621547 GCF_019279795.1 Protopterus annectens
ACATGGGGGCTTGTATTAAGTCTATCTACCTTTACAATAACACCAGCATGAGAGATGGTGTTAAAAGCCTTAGTCAGATGAAACTATGCACAGAGTGACCACTGTCCAACAACCTATGAATCATTTTCAAAGAAGATTACTAGGTTCAGGCTGGCTGGTGTAGAAGCACCTCAAAAGTTAAGACTTGGAATGAGTTTACCTGTAGAAAAGGCAATAAAAATCAACAAAGAGATAAACATGGCAAGTATACGTGAGGTGAAATGCAAAGCTAATAGCAAGTTTAAAAGGAGTCATAGTTCTGGCCAAATGTAGCAACTGTACAAGAAGCAGAGTAAGTGTGAGTTTGTTTTTTTTCCCTAAATAAATAACTGGTGCCCAAATCATGGACTGAAACGAAATGCCAGAAAATGGATTTTGTATCCTTTGGGATGTCATCCACCCCAGGGAACAACCACATTGACAATATGCCCCTAACACTTGACCCAGTTGTTCAGGCTTTGGGAACTTATGTGGACAGTGACCTAACATTTAACCAACATGTAGTCATTGTTGTAAGAAAGTCCTTCTGTTTTGCACAGCTTATAAACAAAGGGATTGGGTCTTGATCTAGGGATGTCATTGTCCCCCTTTCAGATCTCTCAACTTTTACTAACAGAATTTGAAACAAAGTAAAAAATTAACTAAGGAAAATGTTCCAAATTAGGGGCATATTTTAAATGTTAGCACTATTATCTAAGAAATTCTCAAAATGATTTCTAATTTGATGAGGAATGGAACAAAACTTTGAGAAACATCAAGGGGAATCCCTACAAAATAGAGATAGTTGAGAGATCTGCCCTCTTTTCAAAGCCCTCATTAGGCCAATCATTGAAAATTATACCCCCTTTGGCATGTATCTGTCCAGGCACATGCAACAGCAGGAAGAAAGAGAGCGATACCTTGCTAAACGTATATGAGGTCTAAACAATATGTCCTACACAGACCAACTCAAAGCCCTTTGACTATACTTGGTATCCTACAGACTGGTAAGAGGTGACTGGTGTCTGGCATAGAAAGCACCCTCCAACCCAATATTGATGGATTTACTACACATTAGTAAGTCAAATAGCATTATAAATAATCGGTCTAGGGATATAAACCTCTTCTGCAACATCAACAGAATGGTTTGGAGGGAAAGGTATATATCACAGAGGATACAGCTTCTCTGGAACTGACTTTCCATCCACATAAAGCAAAGTTCACCCCTATCCATATTCAAGCACAACTTGGATCGATGGATGGGAAACAGAAAATTTACACTGTGAATTCCCCCTGTACTACTAATGGACAGAAGTAGCTTCAAATTGCTTTACTCAATGCATATGTTCCCCTCAATTTATCTATGGTATGATCCTATTTATTCTCATTAGGGGTAATATATAATTATTGACAAAGGGATGGGTAAGGCCAATCTCTAATCAAAAGGGATATGTTAATTCAAGCAGAAAAAGTTAAATTGTCTAAACCTAGAATGGTCTACAATGGCAGCTAGCCCAGTACTTACCTGGTAAATGCATAAGGTGTGATCATTACTGTCCTGGTCCAGAGCAGTGTTCAGAACATGGCAGGAGGTGCAACAGATATTAGAAACTGGGCATTTGCTGTTGTTTGTAAGACAAAGTTTATTAAAGAGGCAACTGCTGCAGATAAGGCCTAATATAATGCTCAAATTTTTTTTTCTGGGCCCACTCATTACCTGATGTTGGGGCAGACTGGCAAGTTAAGATTTCTATTCATGAAATTCAAATGAGTTTTAAGGTTGATACAGAGCTAATGTTACCATTCGTTTATTGTTGTTATTTCTGGACACTTTTCAGGATAAAAGCAGATGTGTGTGACTTTTACTTGTCAGATAGTCAGGTTGTTAGGAAATTCAAGCCAATTTATGGTTGTTTGTATACTGCAGTGATAAGTTTTATTGGGCAGATTGACAAGAAATGTGGACGATGTTATAGCATTGCGCTAATTGGTTAGGTTGGGTGGTTTGGATGGTTGCAAGGATTGGAGAGGCATATAGTAAGCTTGGTAGGCAGTAGGTTTCTGAAGTGTTTTTTTAGGGTTTGTGTGCTCACTTAGAGGGCTGTTCTGTATAAGAGACCTAGTTTGTGGTGGGTTTGTTTAATTGCTTTTGTATGTGAATGTCAAATTTGAGTTTGCTGTAACTGCAAACTCCTAGGAGTTTGGTTTGGGGGACAGTTTTGAGCAAGATATTGTTTGAGCAATACATGTAGAAGTTATTTTGTGACTCTCTGAGAGAGTCTAATTAAACTGAGAACTATGAGGCACATAAGAAGTATGTTAAAGATGAAATTCAGCTCATATATGCTAGGAATTGTTAAAACACAAAAAAAGACGTGACTATTATTTTACCCATTTTGTAAAGCTGTAGTACAAAAAAACACTCTGCAAAAATGTGCAAAAGAAAAAAAAATGTATGTTCAAAATAATGTTTATATCACTGAGTCAAAATATGAAAACATGTTTTTGGTGTGTTCTTTTATAGTAGAAAATGTGATTCTGTGTGATCCGATAGTAAACAGATAATCATTTAGATTCACAAAAGAATCTCAGAATCTATTAAAAAAGTGATTAGTTTGACTAAGAAGTACTGAGGTAATAGTTTATTAGAAAATAAAACTACTGCAGCTAAAACTACATGTTCTACAGGGACCTATTCAAAGCCCTGTCACTGTACTTTGTGTCCTACTGACTACAAAGAAGTGACCTGTATCTAGCATACAAGACATCCTGTGACCCATTGCTGATGGATTTACTGCACATCGTCAGGCCAAATGTCATCAGAAATACTTAGTCTTGTGATTTAAATATTTTTCTGCAACATCAACAGACTGGTTTGGAGGAACAGGCATATTATGCAGAAGACACGACTGCTCTTTTAACAGTCTCCCCATCCAAATAAAAATAAGCTCATCCCTGTTCATATGCAAAATGCAACTTGGATCTATTGATGGGAAATAGAAAATTTACCTCATGACTGCCCCTATACTGCTAATGGACAGAAGGAGCTCCTTGAATTATTTATCCTGTGCATGGGTCCCCTCAAATTATCTATGGTATGATCCAGTTAATATATAATTATCAACCATGGGTTAATTTTAGCACAAAAAGGGAAATTGGCTAGGTGTAAAATGGCCCTCAATGGCAGCTGGCCTAGAAGTTACCTATGAAGCCGTGAACCTATAAAGCATAGAATATCATCTTGGATTAAAAGAAAAGAAAAGAAATAGCTGTAGAAATTAATATAGGATTAAGTGAAAAGAAATGGCACTTTAGCCAGAGGTGAAGTAAGACAAAGTTCAATTATCCTTGAGATGCATCTTTAGTACTTTTTAAAGGATATATATGAAGACTCTGCACATATAAGGAATGGTATGGCATTCTCATTTTTGAGACATGATGTGAGAATAGAGAGTCTTCTGCTGAGGTGGCTGGTTCGGTCACACATAGTAACTCTTTATCACTTGATCACAGGGGTCTGTTTGGAATATACCGAGTAGGTATATTGCCCAAGCCTGGGCATTTGTCAGGATTGTGAATTAGAGTGCATGTCATAGTTAGTTGACTAAGACATTTTTACATTTTCAGCATGAAATAAAAATGATAACAATAAATAATATTCTAGCAGAAACTAACTATGGTCTTGCTTTTATTAAGTCTCTTCATTCACCCCACATACCACCAAGATTCTGGAAAAAAGGTATGACATATGGTTAAAATGTCTGGTGTCAGTGTCATCAGAGGATGTGTGTAAAATCCAGGTATAATTTCACATGCATGGTTACCTCATAGCCAATGACACATTTTATAAACTCTAAACTCAACAAAAATAGCATATATGTTTGGCTTCACTATACATATTTATTGAATTAACATATATAATAAGCCACCAAAGATGTGTATGTGGCAAATGACCAAATGATAACATCCTGAACAAAAGGACACTTTTATGGAAACATAATAGATGAAGGATTTTTGTCTCACAGTTCTATAAAAAACTTTAATGAACTCATATTTGGAACTGTTAGATGAAAGCACTTAAAATGTAATCATAATTTTGCATGGATAGTTATTCCATGACCGGTGGCATGCATTTCTTGAACTCCAAACTTAACATGACCTGACAAAATCATCTAAAGACACAAGGCAAAAAAGTCAAGGTTACTTTGGTAAATGGCAAACATTTAAATAAAAAATGCCATATCTGTAGGATATGTTATTTTTGAAAATTGCTGCAGTGTGTACTCTTACTAAGAAATAGATTAATACAGAAGGACATATTCTTCAAATACCAGCATTAAATGGACCTAACCACAGTGTAGGGTGTAAGTATTTGTTAAAAATATTAATATGATAAAACAGTTGAAAATAACAGAACACAGAACTATCCTCTTTCTCGTCAAAATTAATCATATCAGAAAATCTGGATTCCAAAGAGACAAAGCATGTTTCTGATACAAAGGCAACAATTCTACTTCCAGCTGGAACTAATTTACCTGAAAAGTAAAGAAAGAATAGATATGTAAAAAAATAGATAGATAGATAGATAGATAGATAGATAGATAGATAGATAGATAGACAGGAAAATGAATACTGCTAGGCAAATAGAAAACCTCCTCAGAGAGAAAAAAATATATAACACACCTACCTAAAACTCACACCACACTTTATCCAAAAACATGCCTTCTATAACGATTTATTCACAGAACTGAATTCCTGCTTATCCTACCACATCTACACAGCACTATTATATCCACATTCAATATGACTTTTTCTAAGAATTGTCTATTAGCAAACTGTTAGTACATTTAAAGCCTTCCCTAAAGAAACTTTTTTCATAAAGGAAATTGTGGTGCTTATGGCCTCTTCCCTTTTTATTACAGTCAATGTTTAAATCTCAGCTGCCTTTGTCTTACACATCATCAGACTGCTCGCACAAATTTCATTCCATATATATTGAAAAAACATAATATTTCAAGCTTAATTTGTAGATGTCCTTTCTAAATAGTTGCTGCCACCTTATATTTAGTATGCATTCTTTGAATGTTCTGATTGGAATGACATTTTATTATGTTACTTTGGCTGAGTAACTGTCTGTGATTCCTTTCCTAGAAACCCCATCTTTATTATGGTTACATTTTTTTTAAAAATATTTATTAAATCATCACATTTTAAGTAATAACACAAGTACACATACATCAATAAAAAAGGAAATAAACAGTAGTAATATTTCTGCTTGTTATTGTCATGCAGGATATATATATATATATATATATATATATATATATATATATATATATATATATATATATATATATATATGGGTCTATATTAGATCACCGAATGCTTAAAAAAGTGAACGGTGATTATCAACCCCATGTAAGCGAACGCTTACAATTTCGAACTGTCAGAACAGTGATTTTTTTCCTAGGGAAAAAAAATTGCTGTTCCAACAAAAACAATAAATAAATAAAACACTTTAAACATTACATTAAGTGGGGGGCTTCACCCCCCACACCCCCCCTACTTAGATATACCAACTCTGAGACCCCACTACAGTGCCGTAAATGGCAAAGTAACGATGTGGCCAAGCAAATTCTTTCCCAGGGAAAGAATTTGCTTAAAAGCCACTTTGATATTTTGCCATTTCAGGCTTTTGAGTTCGACCAAGACGCATTCAAAAGAATGCGTCTTCAGTTTTCTAATAGGGAACATCTATATATATATATATATATATATATATATATATATATATATATATATACACATACATACATTTTCTTTTTAGAATTTTCATTCACTCCAACATTACATAAATTGCTCAATTCCAGCTTTTTCCTAAACCGTACTGCTTCTTCTGAACTTTATTCGGCACATATTTTTCCCACAGATTCTATTTATTTCTATGTAATTTGCCCCTTCATTCCCTTTTCTACAGATCCCATTTCCATCTCTACCTTTATAATATTCAGTATTTCAGTTACAGCTGGTTTAGACTTTGATTTCCATTTTCTAGTAATTGCTTTTTTCACAACCAATATCATTAAACTTAGTAAGGCCTTACTATGTTTCTGCAAGTCATATCCTAATTCACAGCTCAAAAGAAGTATTTCCTCACATGATACAACCATTTTTTTCTCCTAATAATTATAATAAAGAACAATATAGGGAATTTTTAAAATCTGCCAACTTGTTTCATTCACCAAAAATTCATGTTACCAAGTAAGTCTCTCTTCCCCACTACAGATCTAGCATTTACTATCTCCCTGGGGAAGAAGCTCTGAAGACTGCTTGGGGTACAACAATACCTACTCTGCAAACACTTCCATGTTCAAATTCAATTTCTTCTCTCATTAATCCTTTGTAAATTGCCTTTGCATTTTCTTTTTCCTACCTTTTCCTCTGTTTGGTTCCTATAGGTATCATGCATTATTTTATATGCCCTCATAATCACACCTTTTTAAAAAAAGCAGCTCCTTTTCCATACTCAACTAAAAACTCTGCCAGAGCTGGCCTTTCACATAGCACTCCCTTATCTCTTTATCTTTGTTGATACTCTGCTATCAGTCCTATGTCGGGACTGCAGAATCCAACCAGCAGTCCAAATTTCTGCTTAACCCTATCTCATTCCATTACCTTTCACTCTTTAATCCTACTACCTTGGTTCCTTTGTTAATTTCCACCAGTAAATTCTAATGGCCCACTTGACTAATTTCCATACCCCTACTCACAGTCAACTCTGTTGGTAATGTCCCCTTTCTCCATTCATGTGTGGGCCTAGTTCTTAGAAAATTGTCAGCTACTTTATGAATATAATATTCTTGTGAGGTCATTATTCTCTTTAAGGACCTGCATACAAAATCCTACTCTCTCTGTCTGTTCCTTTGTAAACCCCCTCCCACACACATTTCATTGTCATCTCTTTCCACTTTGATTTATAACCTTCTACTTGGGTGATGTATTATTATGGTTAAACTTTAGTGCAAGTTTACTGTGTGAATTAAGCATTTTTAAAGATTTATAGATGGAGCCACCATAATCCTCTCCTTAATGTATTCCAGTGACAATAACCAACTATTATCATGTCTTTATACCCATCACTATTGAAGCTACTGAGCATGACTGTTGTGCAAACATCAAAGAGTATATAACCAGTGCAGGCTTATCCTGGGAAAAGTAGCATGACATTAACCTAGGTCACAGTACTATGACTGCTCTCCTTTTCTAACCAACAGCATTTACCATAATATAAACAGAAAAGACCTCAGCAGTACCTTATTTGATGAACAGCCCACGGTCTATGACTCAGTATCCCACTCTGTCCTCTCAGATGAACTCTTCAGACTTCACTGAAGATTTCACGGCTTTCTAGCTAATCCTACAACATCACTATTTAAATCTTTCCTAATTTCTCTTCTTTATTCACTAGTCGAAACCTAAGGAAAAAAAACAAGGCTATGTGTGTATTCCATCATTATTTCTTAAATATTTTGGGGAAATCCACCTACCCATGCTGCTTCACTTTCTAGATTTCATGGTCTTCTCACCTATTGTCAAGTGTGCATTCTGTATGTCTCGTGTTGCAACTTTATTGTAACCTATGCAGGTCTGAGATGATTAAGCAGTAATCATGGACCTGTCACTCTGATGAGGAATGCATATTTTCCTTAAACTCTTCCCTTCCATATGTGCAATGGTTACGGAGGGCAGAGAGCACATCAGAGATGCACATCATATTGATCACTGCTGCAGTAGCCTTAACTATATAGGTTATATCCTGCCATGAATATAACAGCTGTCCAGCTTCCAAAGATTCAGTGCACCTTCCACATGCTGAAAGTGTTAGGCAGCCTAAAAATACAGGTATGAGAGCCAAGCCCTTCTCAGATTTCCAGACACCGAAGACAGCACTCCTCTGTGGGCTTTTGAGGATTGACATTCAGCTTGTGCTGCTCCTTTGCTGTGCAAATAACTTCTCTTTGGGGAAAAATATTCCATGTTTTAAATGTATTAGTTTAATGTACATTCCTAACCCAGCCACTGGGGATGCACAAGCCAGTGCATTTCTTTGTGCCCGGATAAATGGGGAGGGTTGCATCAGGAAGGGCATCCGGCGTAAAACCTCTGCCAAATTACTTATGTGGAGAACATTTCATATTTCCATACCAGATCGGTCGAGGCCCGGGTCAACAACAACCACCACCAGTACCGTTAACCAACAGGGTGCTGGCAGAAATTGGGCTACTGTTGGCTGAAGGAGAAGAGGAGAGGGAAGGCATGCCTGAAGGCAGGAAGAGAGGAGGAAGGTTAGGAGTGTAGTAGTGAGGGTAGTATGACTGGTATATGGTGAGAGCTAGCTGATATGATGTAGAGAAGGGAGGTTGATATATTGTGCATGCAAGAGACCAGATGGAAGGGAAGTAAGGCCAGGTGTATAGGAGGCAGGTTCAAATTGTTCTATCATGGTGTGGATGGCAGAAGAAATGGGGTAGGGGTTATCTTAAAGGAACAGTATACCAAGAGTGTTTTGGAGGTGAAGACAGTGTCTGATACAGTAATGTTTATGAAGCTTGAAATTGATGGTGTAATGATGAATGTTGTTAGTGCATATGCTCCACAAGTTGGGTGTGCGATGGATGAGAAAGAAAAAGTTTGGAGTGAGTTGGATGAAGTGGTGGTGAATGTACCCAAGGGTGAGGGACTAGTGATTGGAGTGGACTTCAATGGGCATGTTGGTGAAGTGAACAGAGGGGATGAGGAAGTGATGTGTAGGTATGGTGCTAAGAAGAGGAATGCAGAAGGTCAGATGATTGTGAATTTTGCGTAAAGAATGGACATATCTGTGGTGAATAAGTATTTTAAGAAGAGGGAGGAGCATGGGGTGATGTACAAGAGTGGAGGAAGATGCACACAGGTGAATTATATCCTATGTAGGAGGGCCAGTCTGAAGGAGATTGGAGACTGTAAAGTGGTGACAGGGGAAAGTGTAGTTAAGCAGCATAGAATTGTGGTCTGTAGGATGATGTTGGTGATCAAGAAAAGGAGGAGGAGTGTGAAAGCAGTGCCAAGGATTAAATGGTGGAAGTTAAAAAGGGTGATTGTGAGGTGGAGTTCAGGGAAGAGTTACCGAATAGCTGGGTAACTACAGCAGAGCTAGTAAGAGAGATGGCTAGAAAGGTGTGTGACATCTGGACAGAGGAAGGAGGAAAAGGAGACATGGTGGTGGAATGAGGAAGTACAGGAGAGTATACAGAGGAAGACGCTGGCAAAGAAGAAGTGGGATTTTCAAGAGATGAAGAAAGTAGACATGAGTATAAGGAGATGAGGTGCATGGCAAAGTGAGAGGTGGTGAAGGCTAAGGATAAGGCATATGGAGAGTTTTATGAGAGATTGGACACTAAAGTGGAGAAAAGGACCTGTACCAATTGGCTAGACAGAGGGACAGAGCTGGGAAAGATGTGCAGCAGGTAAGGGTGATAAAGGACAGTGAGGGAAACAAACTCACAAGTGAGGAGAGTGTGTTGAGTAGATGGAAAGAGTACTTTAAAGGGCTGATGAATGAAGAGAATGAGAGAGAGAGTAGGTTGGATGATGTGGGGATAGTGAATCAGGAAGTGAAACAGATTAGCAAGGAGGAACTAAGGACAGCTATGAAGAGGATGAAGAATGGAAAGGCTGTTGGCCCAGATGACATACCAGTGGAAGTATGGAGGTGCTTAGGAGAAATGGCAGTGGAATTTTTAACCAGATTGTTTAATGAAATTTTGGAAAGTCAGAGGATGCCTGAGGAGTGGAGAAAAAGTGTTTTGGTACCTATCTTTAAGAATAAGGGTGATGTGTAGAGTTGCAGTAACTACAGAGGGATAAAACTGATCAGTCACAGCTTGAAGTTATGGGAAAGAGCAGTGGAAGCTAGGTTAAGAAGGGAGGTGATGATTAGTGATCAGCACTATGGTTTCATGCCAGGAAAGAGCACTACAGATGCAATATTTGCTCTGAGAGTGTTGTTGGAGAAATACAGAGAAGGTCAGAAGGAGTTGCATTGTGTCTTTGTGGACTTAGAGAAAGCATATGACAGGGTGCCTAGAGAGGAGTTGTGGTATTGTATGAGGAAGTCAGGAGTGGCAGAGAAGTATGTAAGAGTGGTACAGGATATGTATGAGGGTAGTGTGACATTGGTGAGGACTGCGGTGGGAGTGACAGGTACCTTTAAGGTGGAGGTGGGATTACATCAAGGATCAGCTCTGAGCCCTTTCTTATTTGCAGTGGTGATGGACAGGTTGACAGATGAGATCAGACAGGAAGCCCCGTGGACTATGTTTGCAGATGACATTGTGATATGTAGTGAGAGTAGGGACCAGGTTGAGGAGACCCTGGAGAGGTGGAGATATGCTTTAGAGAGGAGAAGAATGAAGATCAGCAGGGCTAAAACAGAATATATGTGTGTAAATGAGAGGGAGGGTAGAGGAATGGTGAGGATGCAGGGAGTAGAGTTGGTAAAGGTGGATGAGTTTAAGTACTTGGGATCAACAGTTCAGAGTAATGGTGAGTGTGGAAGAGAGGTGAAGAAGAGAGTACAGGCAGGGTGGAATGGGTGGAGAAGAGTGTCAGGAGTGATTTGTAACAGACGGGTACCAGTAAGAGTGAAAGAGAAGGTCTACAAGAGGGTAGTGAGATCAGCCCTATGTTATATGGGTTGGAGACGGTGGCATTGACGAAAAGGCAGGAGTCAGAGCTGGATGTGACAGAGTTAAAGATGTTAAGATTTGCACTGGGTGTGACTAGGATGGACAGGATTAGGAATCAGTATATTAGAGGGTCAGCTCAGGTTGGACAGTTTGGAGACAAAGCAAGAGAGGCGAGATTGCGTTGGTTTGGTCATGTGCTGAGGAGTGATGCTGGGTATACTGGGAAAAGGATGCTAAGGAAGGAGCTGCCAGGTAAGAGGAAAAGAGGAAGACCTAAAATAAGGTTTATGGATGAGGTCAGAGAGGGCATGCAGGCGGTTGGTGTGAAGGAGCATGATGCAGAGGACAGGAAGAAATGGAAACAGATGATCTGCTGTGGCGAGCCCTAATGGGAACAGCCGAAAGAAGATGATGAGTTTAATGTATATTCCTGGTTAGGAATGTTGTTTTTTATCTAGGAGTTTATTTTTAATGGATTGTCACGAGACTTAATTGTACTTTTAAATGGGAACACACTTTTTTCCTGGCAGTTTAAAGACAGTTAAAAGCAGTCGAAAAACATTTTTTTTCTGGAGAAAAAAATGTAATTATTTTTTTTCTTTTTTTGACTGCCAAAGTGTATTAAAGTGCTTTTTACTGTATTTGTATGGGGAAAAAGTGACTTTTAACAACTTTATATTTTTACTGGCTTATGCAGCTTGATTTCCCCAGGAAGGAGGCACCATTTTATCTTGACTATGGAAAAAAAATCTCCTGGTCCCATGGTGAGTTCTTCCAGCTATAAAAAGAAAAAGTTAAGCAAATGGCCTCTGCCACCACAGCAGGCTAGCCATTTGCCTCAGTTGCAGGTGGGTGATCCTGCTGTGGCCAAAGCTGGTTCCTTAGACAAGTCATCTTACACTCTAGATCCCGCTGGTGTAGCCCCTACAGCCAATATGGACTGGTGGTTAACCAGCACTCTGTGTGTTTTTTGGGTCCCTTCAATGGGCAAGAGAGAGACACTTTTGTCGGTCCTGGGAGAGCTGACGGGAAAGTGTTTACTGTTTGGTCAGAATGTTGCACCCATCCCTGGGAAAGATACTGCTGCTGCCGCTGCTGCTACTAACATAATAACTCTGTTGGCCCCAATTTCTCTGTCAAAAAGAAACAGAAAACTAAAGATGCATCTCCTCCACTTCAAATTTCACAGGACAGGAGTAGTTTATTAGATTTGGCTTGGGGTATAATTCAAGCTATTGACCCTTCTTATGAGGTGATTTCTGGTAAGAGAAAAAGAATTATCTCTTTTCCTGGAGATATTCAAGATTCTGAATCCTGACAGGCAGATGAACGGAGAGATGCAGGGTTCTTTCTTTGAGACTATTTCCAGAATGTGCCATTGTTTTCAGTGGGAGAGCTTTGATGTTTCTCAGTCCTTCAGGAAATACTATGAGCTGTTATAGAAGGAATTTTCAGAACTTTAAACTGTTCCCCAGTACTGTCAGCTCTGAAGGATGTGTTTGTGTGTGGCACAGCCTGCAATTTTCCTGTTAGTCAGACTGCTGCCCCTAAAAGGGAGATGGATTGTATAAAGTTCCTCAATCTTTTAAGTTTTTATACACTCATTACAAACCTGACTCAGCAGCTATAGTTTTAGTTAATCATACTGCTTCTAAACATTTAGTTAATTCCAATTCTACAGTTTCTGTCAAGGATGGGAAAATAATTGATAAATATGGGGATAAAGTGTATGCTTCTGAAACTTTGATTTTCAGAATTTTGAATTGTCAGTTTATTCTGACCAGTTGTGACAGCATGAGAACTGTTTTATCTGCAGTTTCTTCTTGTGAGGAAGAATCTTCTTTCAATTGTTTAGTTTCTTCCATCTCACAACTCATTGTTTAAAGTGTGTTTAAGACTGGCCACTGTTTGAGGATGTTTTACTGGTTACATTCTCAAAACCTCCCAGATGATGTGAAAAATGAGATTTTACGTTTTCCTTTGGAAAGAAATTTAGTTTTGTGTTCCTGTAGTGCAGAGGTTATCAAAAAGTGTAATGAGAGGGGTAAGCTGATACTGGAAATCTCTAAGATTTTTCAGCTCTTCTTTTTCAAATTTCCTAAGGGATTCTCTAACCCCCTTATCCAACTTTGTCAAGAAACAAAAATAAACAGTCTCAGCAAAATGCTGGTAAACAGACATTAAAGTAGAAATAGCAAGGGGATTCCCAAAAGAATTTAGGAACTCCTCCAAACCAAGTACAGGCTAACAGGTCAGAATGACCTGTACTTTCTCTTCTCCCACCTTGGCAGTCCCTTTTCCCTTCCAGAAAGTCTGAACCTCAGTTCTCTCTTTGGGAATAAATAGTTTCAGACAAATGAGATCTGAAGAGCATTTATCAAGTTTAAAGATGGCAGTGCAAGGAAATTCCTCCTTTCCAGGGGAGTAATTCCTCATCCACCATATCAGACTCCTGTATTACCCCTGTACTTCAATATTTGTTATCTCAGGGAGTAATAGAGTCAGTTCCTTTTTTAGTTTGGGAAAGGTTGTGTTCAAGGATGTTTTGGTGCCAGAGAAAGAAAGAAAATACTTGGAGACCAGTTTTGGATCTTTCTTTTCTAAATCATTTCATGATAGCACCCAAGTTCAAAATGCTGTCAGTTCACAGCCTGTTACCCGTACTTCTTCAGTTAAGTTTCCTGGTAGCGCTCAGTTTAAAAGATGCTTAAGATCACATCCCTATTCATTCAGACTTCAGGTGTTTCTTAACATTTTGTGTATCTGGATCACATTATCAGTTTTCTGCTTTACCTTTTGGACTATCCACTGCATCAACAGTGTTCATAAAGTGTCTAGCTCCAGTTATAGCTCATTGCAGGCTACAAGGTATCCACATTTTTCCATTTTTAGATAACTTGCTTATCTTTGCAGAGTCTTTTTTCAAAGTGTCAAGAATCTCTTATTTGGTTGAAAGATCTCTTAAACAAGCTGGGATTCCAAGAGAATATCCAAAAGTCTTTTTTGACTCCATCACATAGGAATGTATTTCTGGGGTGTCTGCAAGACACCTAAGTTCAAAGAGATTTTCTTCCACATGAATAAAAACAAAGATCTATATCTAGATGTATTTCTAGGGTTTTCCACTCAAGAGTTTGGACACTGCAAGAGAATACTTCAGGAGTTAGGGTCTGATGGCATCTATGATTCTCATGATACCTGTGGCAAGACTCCACATAAGGAAGCATGTGTAAAATAGCTCAATTAATCTCACTGCTCGCTCTCTCTCATACACAAAGTTTCTTCTTCTTTCACGCACACACATACAGTCTGCTTTCATGCATGCATTCACTCACATGCACACAGACAGATAAACACACTCATAAACATACATACACACATTTACCTTTTGTTTCACTCCATGCCTGGTGGTCCGGTACCAAATGATCCACAGCCCGGTACTGGTCCGCGGCATGGTGGTTGGGGACCACTGGGCAAGACTACTGGAGCAGTGATCAATATGATGAACACAGTATAGTTGTATAAGTACACTTACCATAACGGTAGATTTTTGAATGATTGCTGCTGAAAGAGGCACTCCATCCCCCTTTTTTGTTTTTTTGTTTATACCAGAATGTGCATACATGTATATATTTTAACTCCAAGCTATGTCCTCTTAGGGCTCACTCTGTCTGTTTTAGTTGGCATGAAAGCTCTGAAAGGCTTGGCACTCAAATGTGTGTTTTTAGGCAACTCAGCTTGGTTTGAACACATGAAATGTGCCCTGAAGCTTTGGATGCTAGCTGACTCATACATTCTTGGCAGGGTATAACCCATATAGCTAAGGCTAATGCAGCAGTGATCATTCAAACATCTACAGTTATGCAAGTTCAACTTACACAACTGTACTATCTCAGGCCTACCTAATGCAACTGTGCAAGCTGAAACTAGATTTGTAGGATGCAGCAACAGGGAGTCCTGTCATACCATCAGTGATCTGAGTTCTAGAATGAACCAGGACCAGTAGTACAGTCAGTCAAGAGGAAGAAGAAAAAAAAAAGGAAGTGGCTTATTGCCTCTACTATTTTTCCAATTTCTCAATCAAAAAACTTTTTGACTTTAGAGGATTTAATTGAGCTGTTGAACTAGATCTACCAAGAGCTAACCACTCGGTGTGCAAACTAGCAACCTTGCTTAGCAATCAGCTTCTATGAACTCTCCTCTAGTTTTGCAAAAAACAGTTAGCTTCACATTTTATAAAAAAATAAGACCATAC
>NC_056745.1:956626547-956651631 GCF_019279795.1 Protopterus annectens
TAGTACAGCTCCTGTCATTAAAGTTAATAAATATGTGCTTAATGGACATCCTTGCCTGATTCCATTTTTCATATGTACTGATTTACCTAAATATCCATTCACTACTGGTATTATTTGTGTCTGTAAGTGTATTGAGATAATACATTTTTTGAAATATGAACCAAATCCAAATTGTTCTAACTCCTCTGAAAGTGTATTGTGAGATATACTATCAAATGCTTTCTGTAAATCACATGAAAACATAATAGCTCTTCGATTTTTTTGACATACATACATATATTTTTTAAGTAAGTCTTTCATGGGTCTACCAGGTATTTCAAATATGTTTGGGAATAGTAAATGATGTAATTTTAACCTTAATCTCATCTGTAATATTTGCAGGACAATCTATAGTCTGTATTGCATAAAGCAATTGATCTCCAGTTAGAAAGTATATCCCTGTTGCCATTCTTCCATATAAAATGCAATGCAATAGTTAAGAATTCTGCATTTGTTATACCATTTTTTAACTATTCATTAAAAATATTAACAATATCTTGCAATTAGGAGACACAAAGTAATGAATCTGTCTCTTGATCCTGTTTTACTGTTGTGCTGAAGCAGGGTATGCATGGCTTGTTTTAATATTTGTGGGACTGTTTGATTTGTGAAGGCCTAAAAGAGCCTGAATTACTGGATCCTAGTGCAAGGCATACCTCTCCGCTGAGGTGTCTATAACACATAAAAAATTCGGACAGGGAATTAGTTCTTTTCTGGTAGCTTAGGTATTTTAAGCCTGTGATCTGCTTTGTTAGGAACATCTGTTGTCTTTACAACTTTTGATATTTCTATAGAGGTGCATCCCTAAAGGAGCATTGTGCTCTATACAATTTAGTTAAGATAATTTTCAATACACCAGGTATTTATAAGTGTAAGTTACTGCTGGAAGGCTTACTTGTCAGTTTAAGAATTACTCCCAGTTTGCAATCATCCACAAACTTGGTTAGTCATAGGTGTTGATTTTTAGTCTGTAGGGTAGAGTAAATACTGAACAAAAGCAGTCCCTGTACTGAGCCCATTGAGACATCATTGGTCACCTTTATGTTTTTGATTCTGCCCCTTCCACCTGCACCATGTGAGTTCTGTCTTTTATTCAATTTAATACCCATCTTACCACATAGGGCAATCAGGTGTTTGTTGATCATTTGCAAATACAAAATGAAAAGTTGATGTGTATATGGATATCTATATTTATCTACATGCACACACATCTCTAGCAATATCTATCTAGATCTATATAGTTACCAATTGTTATATACATATATGTATGCATATCAAAAAACTGAGAGACCAGAAGTTTGAAACTCAAAATATCAAACCTCAGAATCTCAGAAAAAAAAACCTGTCATCTTTTCTTTGCACCTAGGCATCATTCACAGGGAAGGGACGATCCTGTTCAGTAACAAGTCTTGCTTGCATTTTGCATAGGGCTCAGACATATTTGTCTGCATCTTCTTCAGAGATTTTTGTCCTATGTAATTCTTCTCCACATGCAAAACTACCATCTCATAACTATGTTTGCCTGGTGCAAGTGTCCTGAGGGCCCTTAAGATGTTTTTGATCCTGGTACCTGAAAGACAACTCACTGCTACTTTGTCTTTGTCCACCCTAGTGAATGGGGAATCTGTGTGTCTTTCTATGGAGTCAATAATCACTGAAACATTTTTGTTTGTTGATGATATGGCGTACTGCAATTGAGGCCCTTTGTTTCATAGTGATCATACCTCTTAACTTCTTAGGTCAAAAAACCTGGGCAAAGCCTAAAATGATGATGGGACAAATAGTGACAGATTTTAAATATTGCTCTTAAAAACTTAAAAAGTTGATAGAATAATAGGTTTTGCATTAGCATGAATTTTCTGAAGGATATGGAGTCTTAAACTCACATGTTTGTCATTATTTAATGACTCCAATCCTCAGCTATTTGCCAGAAAGGTACAGATTCTAGGAGGAACACATCAAAAATATGAGGCAAAAATCTGGACATTCTGTGAAAATCTGTACAGTTGAGAGGTCTGATAGTGACTCTTTATCAAAGGTGAAATATTATGAGATACAATGGTTGTTTTTTGTTTTTTTCTTAGTTTTAATCCTTATGAGTCTAGATTGGTTAGTTAATGATTTTTTTACAGTATCAGCATATAACACTGTAGATTATATTATGTGTCAGGAGTGGATGCATAGCTTGTGGTATGTTAGAGTGATGTTAACAGTCTGTGTTTTTTGTGAAAGGCCTCCATATCTCTTAAATATTTGTACCTCTCACAAACCGTTATTTTGTGTTTAGTAAGCATTCATGATGCATGAATATAATGTAGTTGCTGCATAGCTTTTGGATGTCAAATGACATGAGGTTGGAACCTGAGGGGAGACAAGCATGGTAACCTTCCATTTTGTTTAGTGTGAAGAAAAATTTGATTTCATTTAGAAAGTGTTGCAGACCAAAAATAAAATAGAGAATTATGCCCTATTCAGATAGTTATCAGTTAAGGAGTGGGTAGTATAGTTACAGATAAATGTCAATTTAAGCAAATACATAATTTGAGTTTAAAGTAACTGTGATAGGTACAGCTTGTGAACCTTTCATAACAGTAGCATTGAACTTATTTCTAGTGTCTGTCTTGCATTCTAAATGTCTTTGTGGATTCCCTGTCCACTATACATTTCATGGGTCCACTATCTTTCCTTTGATAGATAAGTTGGCCAAGGGTAAAAGGCAAAGTAGCGGCATGGCATAAGACAGCATGTAATGGCTAAGAGGGATGGTGGAGATGGAGGAGAGGTAGAATGTTAATAGACTTAAAAGGCAGGCTAGATAAACTTATTATCTCCTTATTTCCAAACAAATGTAATGTAACATAATATTGCTAACTGCCTTTGGTGTCTTAAGCAGGGGAAAAAAACAGAAAGGTCTCTTAGGAAGAGACTAAATTAGTCTCAGACAGAGTACCTCAAACAAATTCTAACATTTTGGTAATAAAAAAGGCATAAAATCTGTAATCCCATCTGAAGTTTCATCTTAAGAATCTCTAATACCTGATACCAGGGATGTGGAAAATTAATATTATTCAGAAAAAAAAGTTATGCAAAAATACCTCTTTTCCAGTACATTTTGCAAACCTTGTAGGGAGTCTGGGCAAAGAGTTTAATAGAGCAGCACTGTTTCAAGTTAAATTGCCATGAATTCTAGCTTTGCATTCATATACTGAATTTCCAGTGGTGCATGGGGAATTATATTGTAAATTTGCAATACAAAAGAAAAGTGGCATAATACATGGTAAAGGAATTTATGATAATAACATTCACACAACAGTTAGATTAAATACCCTTTTTCAGTTTTATCAGACACAACAAAACAAAGCTTATGTATTTTAACTTGAAAAATGTGTAAAATAATAATATGAAGAAATAACAAATCTCTTTTTTTTAATTTAGATATGGAAGTGATACCAAACTAAATTATTTACTTAAACCTGTCTCAGATAACACGTTCATAAGTTACCATGAGGTGTACATGTTATGTAAATTTATCAAAAGCATAGACAGCCCTACTGCAGTATTTTTGCATGAAGACAAGTAGCACCACAGTGGGCTGTCTCCTCGGTTGTGCTTTGTGCTAATGAGGCAGTCTAGAGAAGGGGAATATGCTAATTAACCATGTGTTCTTCCTTTTAACACCCAGTGGTAAGGCATTTATGCATGGCTGCTTCCTGGCTGCTTATAATAATTGGCTGTGTTCATCCATTGCAGAACAGTTATGTGCTAGGGAGCTTAGTGGTATGGTAGTGTTATGGTGTTTGTGCATATGAAAGGGGCTATATATGTGAATGTATGCATAAATATATGCCTGCATCACTGGAAGCAGTAGGGGAGTTAATGCGGGTGTAAGTTAGGAGTATGTGCATGTTTGTGTATGTGTGTGTGTGTGTGTCTGTGTGTGCATGACAGAGTGGGATGAGAAACTGTCATATTTTCATACATCCCTTGACTAACAAGCGTGGTCTGCAGCAGGGCTGACTCTTAATACATGGATTGGGGGGGACCATTAAATACCAGGGCTGATGCTTAGTTTGTGAGTTGGGTGACCAATAGACACCAGGGAGACCTATCCTTTCATGCCTTAACAGCACTTACACATAAGAAAGACTAGATTGGGAAAGATTAGACACTAGGAATTCCTCTACTTATGTGCCTTAATGGCACTTAAATGTAATGGGGATCAGGTAGGAAAACACTAGACACCAGGGGTTCTGTGGATAACATGCATTAAAGGCACTTCATTAAAAAAATAATTAATATGTAGTGCAGGGAACCACTAGATACCAAGGATAAAATTATATACTATGCCTTAAAGGCACTAAAAGAGAATTGAGCCCAGCACCCTGGGCACAGTATATCTTAGAACTACCATGCTATATTATCTATGATGTTAGTGTCGGAAGTTTTTATTTCTTTACTTATACATTGAGGATCTTGGGCATTAAACAATGCCTGAAACAGTTTATGATATACTAGGGGAGGAATAGATAATACTAGGCATTCCTCTCAAGGTCAAATTCCAAGACAGGACAATAGAAGGGATAGCCTCTATGAAGGCTACCAGCCCAGCTAGCTTGAATTTTGTAAACAATTCTATGTCATTTGTGGATAGCAATATGATTTGTATGCTTGTCCTACAAATGTGCTACATGTATATTAAATTGCTGGTGCAGAAGTGTGTGTTAAACTGTATGTTATGTGCTGAGCTTCAAGAATGTAACCACGGTGTACCCTACAGGAAAAGAACAGAGTTAACTTGCAAACTCTAAGAACATAAGTTAATTGTTTATGATGGTGTTTATCTCAGCTAGGAGACAGAATATGTGCAGCTAGAAATTCTTTCTACTGTCTGGAAACAGAAAGAATTACAGGTTTCAAAGATAAAAGTATGTAACTGTTTTACAACTTCCAGTTCCAACAAGCTTCTAAGAGAGAAGTATTTTTGACACAGAGGTGCTAAATTCTAAGTTTCTGTTAGCCTGGAAACTGAAGCCAGAGGTATCAAATAGTGATGTCATCCAGCTAACCCAGCAGTAATGTGTATTATTAATTTAAGAACTATCTCTCAGAGAAAGTCTGTGCCTTTTGTATTTGTCTTTGGATCTGACAACATCCTCTCATCAGCACTTGTCAGGCTTTGTAAGTAAGTTATTCAGGTACAGTGATTTCTCTTAGAGATAGATAGGAATATAGCAAGGTTAGTTTAGATATTTTCTGTATTTATCTGAGACTGTCCTGCAATGTTGTTTTAAAATATTTCCTGTGATTCTGAACTTTGTTGTCACTGTGTTGAGTTATTAAGTATTGAAAATGAGAGACTGACACCTGGACGCTGAGGGGAAAGGAGAGGCAGAGGCAACATGAAAAGGAGATGCTGACTCTTCACCAGAGTCATGGATGTAATGGGGAAGGGAGTAACCAAACCCCAGAATCAACAAAGGTCAATACAATTCTTCCACAATTTACAGAGGGGGAGAATTTTGATAGTTTCTTTCATATGTTTGAGAGGGTATGTAAACAGTATGATGTTGATCAAGGGCTCTCAGTAAGGTTCTTGTCCCCCTTACTCCATGGTAAAGCTGTAACTGTAATGTCCAAACTGTCTGATACTGACTGTGTAAATTATAATGTTGTAAAGAACTGCTTTTTAAGTTAACACCTGAAGCTTATAGGAAAAAGTTTTGTGAGCATAGACGCAAGCCAGATGAAAGTGTATGTGAATATGTTGCTGAACTAAGCACTTATTTTCGCAGGTGTGTGAGTGGATGTCAGGTCACCACTTTTAAAGGGCTGGCAGACCTTTTGGTGAGGGCCCAAGCACTTAGCACTTTGCATGAGATTCTAGTTAGCTGATAGAAAATGCCTTACTGTAGATGAGTTGGGGAAGAAGGGAGACCTATACCTAGCAAGCAGGGCATCACGGCACAGGAAATTGACACCCAGTGTTGCTCATGGGTCTAAGGGAACCCATGGTGAGCAGCTAAGACTGCCCTAACAGAATTTGCCAGTAGTAGGGGAAGCCACTAGTGCAGATACATGTCCAGGACCTAGGGTTAAATGTTTTAACTGCAACCAGTGGGGCCATGTGGCATATAAATGTCCTCAGAGGCAAGGTGGGGAACAAAAGGTGGGAGAGCCAGTAAGTGGGAAGGACAAAATGACAAAAGTAGGTTGTCTCAAGACAACAAGAGTACCAAACTACCACCCTGCAGATGTCCTGATAGGAAATTATTTTGGCAATGCAGTACCATGTGTGCATGCAGTTACATGCAGTCAGGCTTGGAGACAAACATGTGGGTCTAGTAGCCTGGGGGAGACCCAGACAGGCCACATACTTGCAGCCAGGACTGGTGAGGTGGTCACTTCAGGGAGGGAGCTACTCTGTAGCAATGAGTCTGAAGGTGAGCCACAGCTGCTTTTGGGTACTGATGTTCTCTTGGACTGAGTGACTGCAAAGGCAGAGGTGAGTAGTAGTATCCAGGCTGACAATAAAGCACCTCTGTCAGAGTATACCAGACTTCCTGTGGAAGGGGAGCTGGGAAGGGTTACACAGAGAGAGCTGAGACAGGCTCAGCTCTCAGACCCTACATTACAAGGCCTGAGAGAGGTAACTAGTGAGGCAACTGAGTCACAAGGGAAGGGGGACTCTGTATACTGGGACAAAGGGTTACTGCATAGAGAGTGGATCCCTGAAGGAGGGCTAGCGGGTCAGAGAATATAGCAGTTGATAATGCCTAGAGCCTACCATCTGGTACTTATAGTCATAGCCTATGATATTCCCTTTGCAGGTCATATGGGTATAAAATGTATGAATAGACGTGTTATGCAGAACTTCTATTGGCCTGAGATTTCCAGAGATGTAACCGGGTACAGCAGGACCTGTAAGCAGTGCCAAAAGGTAGGCAAGGCAGGAGACAAGATGCCTTTGTCTGTGATTGAGGAGCCATTTCAGAGGGTAGCTATGGATATTGTGGGGCCTCTGAGTACCCCAAGTTCCATAGAGAAAAACTATATCCTAGTGGTAGTAGATTATACTACCAGATACCCTGAGGCAGTGGTCCTCTCCACTACTGAGGCAGAAAAGGTGGCACTGGCTTTGTTAGAGATTTTCAGCAGGGTAGGTTTCCCAAAATAAATACTGACTGACAGAGGTGTCAATTTCATGTCAGATCTGCTGGCTTGTCTGTTGAAGTACTGTGGGGTAAAGCACCTAAAGACAACCCCTACCATCCCCAGACTAATGGTTTTATTGAGAGGTTAAACTCTACACTTGAGACCATGCTACAGACATTTGCACACCAGTTTAAGAAGGACTGGGACAAATATCTACCCCATCTCTTGTTTGCTTACTGAGAGGTTCCCCAGGAATCCAAAGGTTTTTCACCCTTTGAGCTGCTGTATGGGCAGAGGGTGAGGAGGCCTCTAGATTTAATTTGAGTGGAAGGGTGAGTGTGAATCCCACAAGGAGTCTGTTGTGGCATATGTCCTAAACCTCAGGACAAAGCTCAGGGAACTCATGGGCTTGGCCCAGGAGAACCTGGCAGAAGCCCAACAACATAAAAAGGTCTGGTATAACAGGAATGCTTGAGCTAGAGAGTATACTGTAGGGCAGCAGGTAATGGTTCTCATTCCTGTCAGACGCAAGAAGCTATAGGCAGCTTGGGAGGGACCCTACAAGGTGATAAGAAAGGCCAGTGATGTTAACTACATGGTAGAAATGCTAGGCAGGAGGCATGGGCACAAATGGTATCATGTTAACATGATCAAACTTTACCATGATAGGGAGGCCCTTGTGTTGTGTATTTGCAATGGATTGCAGGAGGAGTCTGAGGGAGAACTGGTGACTGATCTCCACAGTGAGGCTCGGACTGACACCTCAATGGAAGGGATAGCAATGTCCCAGCAGCTATCCCCTATCCAGGTTCAAGAAATCCAAGCAGTGTCACAGGAATTTGGGGACATGTTCACTGGCAAACCAGGGTGCACCCACCTGATGCAGCACCATGTGGATACAGGACTCCAAGAGAGTCAAACAGGGTCTGAGGGAGGAGATACAGGAAATGTTGGAACTAGGGGTAATTCAGGAGTCCAGCAGTCTCTGAGCCTCCCCAGTGGTGCTGGTACCAAGAATGATGGCAGCACCAGGTTCCATGTGGACTACAGGAAATTAAATAGTCACATAGAGTCAGATGCTTACCCCATGCCTAGGACAGAGGAAGCCCTAGAGCAGCTGGGTGGGGCTAAGTATCTTATCACCATTGATCTTACCAATAGTTACTGGCAGGTGCCCTTAACTCCCGATGCTAGACAGAGGTCAGCCTTTGTGACTCATGTGGCTTGTATAACTTCACAAAGATGCCCTTTGAGATGAAAAATGCTCCAGTGACCTCCCAGAGGCTGGTAGATTGTATCCTAGCAGGAGCAGGAGATTTTGCCTTTGCTTGCCTAGTTGAAATTTCCATCTACAGCCATTCATGGCAAGAGCACCTTCAACATGTCAGGGAGGTGCTGGGAAGACTACAGAGAACAGGGTTGACCATTAAGCCTAGCAAATGTAATGTGGGTATGACAGAAGTCTCTTACCTGGGACATAGAGTGGGGAGTGGTAAGATCAGGCCAGAACAGGCCAAAGTCGAAGCCATTCAGGCATGGCCTGCACCTGTTACCAAAAAGCAGATGAGGGCATTTTTAGGGACAGCAGTGTACTACAGAAAGTTTGTCCCCAATTCTAGTACCATAGCTGCTCCCCTCACAGGCCTGACAAGGGAAAACAGGCCAAATAAGGTAGTATGGACCCCAGCATGTGAACAGGCATTACAGAAGCTTAAAGAAGCTTTGGGAAGACCCCATGTGTTAGCCAGCCCAGATTACAGCAAAACATTTGTTGTGCAGGTGGATGCTTCAAACCATGGGATGGGGGGGGCTGTGCTTAGCCAGATTTCTTCAGAGGGAGAAGCGCACCCAGTGGTTTATCTCAGTCATATGCTCCAACCCAGGGAGCAATGCTATGCAGCTGTAAAAAAGGAATGCCTAGCCATAGTGTGGGCACTGCAGAAATTTCAGCCTTATCTGTATGGAATGAAATTCACTGTAGTTACAGACCACAATCCCTTAACATGGCTACATCAAGCCAGCCAGCAAAATGCCAAGTTACTAAGGTGGAGCCTAGGGTTCCAAGCATATGATGTGACTTTGCAGCACCGCAGTGGAGTGCCAACACAGATAGGCTTTCAAGACAGGGAATGGGATAAGGTATTCCCAGATAGGCTCAAGCCTCTCAAGCAACATTTTTCAAGGGTCATTTGAAAAACTAGCTTGAGTTTTCGGGGGGGGGGGGGTTGTAAAGGCTGCCAGCCCAGCTAGCTGGAATTTTGTAAATAATTCTATGTCATTTATGGATAGTAATATGATTTGTATACTTGTCCTGCAAATGTAAGAAAAATATGTGTTATGTGTATATTAAACTGCTGGTGCAGAAATGTGTGTTAACCTGTATGTTATGTGCTGAGCTTCAAGAATGTAACCACAGTGTACCCTACTAGAAAAGAACAAAGTTAACTTGCAAACTCTAAAAAAATAAGTGGATTGTTTTGATGCTGTTTATCTCAGGTAGGAGACAGAATATCTGCAGTTACAAATTCTTTCTATTGTCTGGAAACAGAAATAATTACAGGTTTCAAAGGTAAAAGTGTGCAACTTTTTACGACTTCCAGTTCCAGGCAAGCTTCTAAGAAATAAATATTTTTGACACAGAGGTGCTAAATTTTAAGTTTCTGTTAGCCTGGGAATTGAAGGCAGAGGTGTCAAATTGTTCCTTTTGTATTTGTCTTTGGATCCGACAACATCCTCTCATCAGCGCTTGTCTGGCTCTGTAAGTCAGTTATTCAGATACAGTGATTTCTCTTAGAGAAAGATAGGAATATAGCAAGGTTAGTTTAGATGTGAACCTGTGCCAACCTTCCCCAGAAGGGAATAACCAAACCACAGAAGCAACAAAGGTCAGTAAATTTCTTCCACAATTTATAGAGGGGGGATAATTTTGATAGTTTCATTCATATGTTTGAGAGAGTATGTAAAGAGTATGATGTTGACCAAGAGCTCTGGGTACTGTTCCTGACCCCCTTACTCCATGGTAAAGCTGTAACAATGTCCAAGCTGTCTGATACTAATTGTGTAAATTATAATGTTGTAAAGAGCTGTTTGCTAGAATCTTTTAAGTTAACACCTGAAGCTTATAGGAAAAAGTTTTGTGAGTATAGACGCAAAGCAGATGGAAGCATGTGTGAATATGTTGCTGAACTAAGCACTTATTTTCATAGGTAGGTGATTGGATGTCAGGTCACCACTTTAAAAGGGCCCTGGATTTATGAAAGATACGAAGGGTGAAACTGTAATTTTGCCATTATAAGTTCCTAGGTGTTTACTAGGCTAACAACCACAAGGCCCTTTTTAAGCCTAGCCATGCATCCCAAATCTCTGACAAGTTCTGATACCCTTGATAGGTGTAAGCAGGGGTATGGGAGATGAAACATTTACAAGTAGAGGCCTGGGAGATGAAGCATTTACAAGTTGCCTGTGTCCATTAGAGACATAGGTGCCAAACATAGGTCTATAAGTGTTTACAAGGCTAACGACCACAAGGGCCTTTTTAAGCTTAGCCATGTATCCCAAATCTCTGACAAGTTCTGCTACCCTTGATAAGTGTAAGCATGGGCCTGGGAGATGAAACATTTACAGGTTACCTGTATCCATTAGATACATAGGTGCTAAACCAGGTATGAATTTCCTGTTTCCCATCCAGTTGTCCAAGTTGCACTTGAACTGGGTAAGGTAGGAACTCCACTTTACATGGATGGAGAGCCTGTTCCATAGATGGAGTAGTCTCTGGGATACAAACCTATCTCTCCAGCAGGTCCTATTTATATCACAGGCAAGGTTTAAGTCATTAGAATGGGTAAATCTGGTGCTGTTTGTTTTGTGGATATGTAGGAGGTCCATCAGAGTGGGGCCTGACAATGCCCTGTATGCCAGGCATAGATCTCCTCTTGCCACCCTTATACTGCCTTTTTTAGGCAAGGTTCAAATGACAAATTCACCACCTTAACAGGTACAAGCAAGAAAAATATGAGAGTAATGCTACTCAATGCTAGAAGTTTAAACCTCAAAATGCATTCACTAAAGGCACTCCTTAAAATGGAGAACATCGACATCTGTGCAGTGACAAAGACCTGGTTCAAGGCTCCAGAAAGCACCCCTGCATTACCAGGCTATAATTCATACCACACCTTTCAGCCACCTAACCATGACCGAAACATTAAAGGTGGAGGCGTGTCCATATTCATTAAGGATATCCACATCTCTAGGCTAGTTGCTCAGCATAATGCATCTGAGATTAACCAAGTGCAACTAACTCTGGGCAAGACCGAAATCCAAATTGTAACTTGTTACAGATCCCCCACCATGCCCTAGGATTCCCACTCCTCATTTCTTGATACACTGGAAAATATTAGGGTACAACCCAACACCCTAATAAAGGGTGATTTCAACTACACCACCATTAACTGGGGAAAACTACTCATGTACCAATTCTTTTGCTCAACAGTTTCTGGAATTCATAAATTCCAATGCCTTGGATCAACTTACCCACACCCCCACCAGGGGCAGCAATATCCTAGACCTGGTCATTACCAACATGGGCAAATGGTGTTCCACACCAGAGGTCAATTCCTCTTTGGTCAAATCTGACCACAAGCTAATCACCCTAGACATCCACATCCTGTCCCTACCCCCCCATTAGGGAAACCACCATAAAAAATGTCTCCAAAGCCAACTTCATGCTTCTTAAGACAGAAGTGGCAAACTTCATGACACCCATGCAGATGGACAATAGAGGTATGACTGCTAAATCCTACACAAATGCACTTTATAAGCACTTACACGAGTGCATGGATCATGCTATCCCTAACAGAACCAAGATGCTATCCTCCAAAAAAAGGAAGCCAATCTGGTGGTCACCTGCCATATACAAACTCTAAAACAGAAGAAAGAAACTGTTGCAAAAAAGAGTAAAATCCCATGATTGGAGGAACTCCCTGGTCAGCCTCAGTAAGAAGCTGAGATCCCTCATAAAATCCTCCAAAGCTAGTTATGAAAACAAAATCGCCACTGATTCTAAAAACAACCACAAAGCATTCTATAGCTATGACAAAAATCTCAATGGCAACACTCAGATCTGCTCTGAGTTACAGCACAATGACACTGAATATACAGAACCAACTGATATTGCCAACATCCTGGCAGATAGGTTCAGTGCTAACTTTACCCCCCCTCTCACCCCCTAAAGGGCCCATCTCTATACTGGAAGAATGCAAAGTTTCTGTAATCACGGCTGCATAGGTAAAAACCACACTCTCCAAAGCCAAGAACACAGCATCCGTGGGACCTGACAACATCCCAGGCTGAGTTCTACATGAACTACAGAATGAACTGGCACCTCACCTAAGCACCATGTTCAATCATAGCCTCATCTCAGGCTTTGTGGCCACTGAATGGTGCAAAGCGACGGTTATCCCACTCCACAAAGGGGGAGCTACCACGGACCCCAGGAACTACCACTCCATTAGCCTAATGAGCCTAGTCTGCAAGGCCATGGAATGTATCATCATGGATCTTATACACAAAGACATTGATAATCTCCAAACTCTGGACCCTACTCACTTCGGGTTTGTAAAAGGCAGATCATGTCTCCTAAACCTGACAGGCTTCTTTGAAGCAGTCACCAAAGCTGTAGACAAGGGTAAGGTGGTTCACACAGCCTATCTAGATCTCGCTAAGGCTTTTGATACCATCCCCCACTCTGGAATTATAGATAAACTCACTAAACTAGGTATAAAGCCCTATGTCACAAGATGGGTTGCCAACTGGCTCACTGACAGAACCCGCACTGTGAAAGTAGCAGACTCCAAATCCGACTTCAGACCAGTGACAAGTGGAGTACCACAGGGTTCAGTCTTGGGTCCTCTCCTGTTTGGTATCTACTTTTTTGAAGTACAGGCTAACACAGAAGGTCTTTGGCTAACGAAGTTCGCAGATGACTGCAAACTAGGAGCCATAATCAAAACTCCTAACGATGTATCCTACAAAAAAGCCTCATGGAGACAAATGCCTGGTGTCAAAGCTATGGCCACAAGCTCAATGCCAAAAATTGCATTGTCATCCCCTTTGATAAAAACTCTGTACCCATGAGCTGCCACATAGGTGGTAGTCTACTTAACACTAAAAGTGTGATAAGAGATCTTGGGACACAGGTGGACAGTAGTCTCTCCTTTGATAATCACATCGCCACAGTAGTCAGGAAATCCTTCTATGTGGCACACCTCATCACAAAAGGTTTCTCATCCAGGAAAAAAGAGGTCATTGTTCCCCTCTGTTCATCACTCATTAGACCCATTATAGAGTACAACGCCCCTTTTGGTATGTACCTCACAAGACATCTACAACAACTGGAAAGGCAGCAGAAATACGTCACAAAGAGGATTACTGGCTTCAAATAGATGCCCTACGCAGACGGTCTCAAAAAACTCCAGCTTTACTCCATCGCATATCACCTACTCAGAGGCAATCTCTACCTAACACACAAAGCTATGTCAAACCCAGAGCTGTTGGACATGCTCCACTTAAAAAATCCCAATCCCTACAAGCTACACGCTCTAGGGACCTAAACCTTGTCACCACAATAAACAGAACATGCTGGAGGGATAGATTCCTGTCCCAGAGACTTCCCATTCTCTGAAACAAACTACCTATCTATATCAAACAAAGCTCCTCATTAGCACTCTTCAAGAAAAATCTTGATGATTGGATGGGAAATAGGAAATTCATCCCGGGGATCACATCTGTGGCTCTGCTCGACATGGGCACAGGAAAATATTTTTCTTGGGTGAAGAAAGCCAGGTCTATATTAGAAGCTCGAAGGTGTACTTAACCGAATACGTAAACGCCAACACATCTTCATCGAACTGCGAAAACATCGATCATCCTGAAGCGCAAAATCCGAAATGTCGAATTGTCATGGTTGGCCTTTCTGCGGCATAGCTCAGTAAGGTAAGTGTGTGATAGTTACGGACCTTAGGGTTAGGTTGCAGGTTAAGGTAAGTGCATAGATATTAATGTATGTGAGATTTAGTGTAGGGTTAGAAGAAGGGTTTTGTTAAGTGTATGTGTGTGGATTATTTAGTTTGTTTGGGTATAGCTTCTTAAGGTAAGTGTGCGATATTTACAGACCTTAGGGTTAAGGTGCAGGTTAAGGTAAGTGCATATATGGTGGTATATGCAAGATTTAGTGTAGGGTTAGAAGTAGGGTTTAATTTAGTGTTAGAAGTAGGGTTTTGGTTAGTGTATGTATGTGGTTTATTTAGTTTGTTTGGGTAGGTAGTATGTAGCGGGCAGTGGGGTGGGACAAATATGATGGTTCGAGTTTTTGAATTTCATGGTTTAGGGCATTCGATGTTTTCGCGGTTTGCGGAATATGTGTCGGTGTTTATGCATTCTGTGACTAGGGCTTTTGCGCTTTGAATATAGACCCACGAAAGCTGGGGTACCTTTTTGGCTAGGCTTATATAGGCCCTAGGGCCAATAGCCTAGTACCTACCTATGAACCTAAAAGCCTGTAGGAGACAGAATACAGGGATAGGGCCTTGAGGTGGATGCATAGGTCATATTACTTATGCCTTGTATTCTTTTAGTGAGGAACCTCTGTGGATGTTCCAATTGTTGGATATGCCTGATTAGGTACATACCAAAGGGGCATTGTACTCAATGATAGGTCTGATGATTACCGAATACAGTGGAACAATGACATCCTTGGACTTGGATGCAATACCTTTCTTTATAAGTTGCACAACATAGAATGATTTCCTCACCACTGTAGACAAATGAAGATCAAAGGCTAGATTACTATCTATGTGTATCCCTATGTCCCTGACTACTGGGTCAACTCTAAGGCATGTGTTGTCAATATGATTGTTACCAGGGAGAGATGACCTCCCAAAGGATGCTATTATGCATTTCTTGGCATTTAGTTTTAGTCCATGGTCCATGGCTCTGACAATAGTTGTTTGTCTGTGTCAGCCCCTCCTGTAGAACATTTTTGTCAGTGTGAAATTCAATGACAGCTCCTAATTTGCATCATCTGCAAATTTAGTCAGTCAAAGACCACTGAGATTGGCCTTGATTTTTGAGTAGTAAATGCCAAAAAGGAGCAGTCCAAGGACTGATCCCTGATGGACTCCACTGGTGACTGGGCTCTTTGTGGAGGTGGACTCCCCAATTCTAACTTCCTGGGTAATGTCTGTGAGCCATTTGACATTGACTGGGTGACAGACGGGTTTGTATCTAACCTCTTAAGTTTGTCAACAATGCCCAAGTGGGGTATTGTGTCAAATGCCTTGGCCAGGTCAAGGTAGGCAGTGTGAACAATGTTGCCTTCATCCATTGCTTTGGTGACCTTGTCAAAGAAGTCCACCAGGTAGAGTAGGCATGCTCTGCCCTTGATGAATCCAAACTGGGTTGGGTCCAGTGTTTGGAGGTTTAATATATCTCTGTTGATCATCTCCATGATAATTCTATCCATGGCTTTACATATATGACTAGTGAGACTTATGCATCTTTAGTTTCCAGGGAATGCAGATGCCACCCCCCCCCTTTGTGCAGAGGGATGACTGTTGCCTTTTTCCATTCATGAGGCATGAAGACTGTTTGGAGGCTACAGTTAAATAGTAATTCCAGAGGCCCTGATAGGTCATGTTTCATGCTATTTAGAAGGAATCCTGGGATATTGTCTGGGTCCATTGATTGCAGTGTTCTTGGTCTTAGAGAGATCATTAAGGACCTGTTCCTTAGTGATGGTAGGGGAGTTATATTTGATGATATTTCCTGAGGGAAGGCTGAGGGGGAGAGTGGAGTAAAGTTGGAGCTGAATTTATCAGCCAGGAGGTTTGCTATATCTTCTGGCTCAGTATAGGTGGCTACATTTACAATGAGCTCTGCACACAGTTGTGTACTGCCTTTGAGATTGCGGACATAGCTAACAAATGCTTTGTGATTGTCCTTGGCCTAGGAGGCCAAACTTACATCAAATTTGGCTTTGCCAGACTTTATTTGTCTTTTGAGTTGTTTGTTTAGTTTGTTAAGAATGCTTTTATCCTGCTGGGAGCTGCACCTCTTAATTTTTGCCATGATTTTCTTCCTCCTGTTATACAGACGATTGATTTTGTGATCCCACTAGGGTGGTTTGTCTCTTGAGTTATTAATTAATTTATTTATTATATTTGATAAGCGGATAGTGTCCAACTTGGCCACAAGCCCGTTTTCAGAGGAGACCCAGCGAGAAAAGGTCCAAGGAAGATTACATAATTATATATTTGTACATATGACAATTACAATAGGAGTTCAAACACAAGTTCCCTGACATTGTATCTAAAAGCATATAACAATGGTATATACTATTCATACAGACAAAAAAAAAAAAAAAATATATATATATATATATATATATATATATATATATATATATATATAAAAATAAATATATATATATATATATATAAATAAATAAAAATATATATATATATATATATATATATATATATATGTATATATATATATATATATATATATATATGGGTCTACTACGGTTAATTGAAAACTCACTTGACTGAAAATGAAATTACTAGAACCACTTCACTGAAAGCTCACTTCACTGAAAACTCATTTATTTAAAACTAATTTCATTGAAAGTCATAAATGGCCTTTTCACTGGAATTAGTATATAAAGTAAGGGGGGTGGGGGGCACAGCCCCCCACATTGGAGGGTGTGGGGGCATAGCCCCCCACATATTATAAACATTTTAAACTATACACAGTGATACTTACACATGCAATAAATAACTGTTTCCAAATATGTGGGGGGCTTTGCTCCCACACACCCCAATGTGGGAGGCTGTGCCCCCCACACCCTCCTTACTTTATATACTAATTCCAGGGTCGCACTACAGTGGGGAAAAGGCCATTTATGTCTTTCAATGAAATGAGTTTCAGTCAAGTGAGTTTTCAGTGAAGTGAGTTTTCAGTGAAGTGGTCCTAGTAATTTCATTTTCAATCAAGTGAGTTTTCAATCAACCATAGTAGACCCATATATATATTCTCTCTCTCTCTCTATATATATATATATATATATATATATATATATATATATATATTTTTTTTTTTTTTTTTAGTTAGTTCTGTACGTCTTCTTGGTGGGTACAGCTACCGCTATGCAGGAATTAACATGCTTGCACAGGATTTCTGTGAACAGTTCTGTATAGATAGAAGTGTTCTGAGGGTTTATGGGGGCTTGACATTTTGCCAGGTTCTCACTTAATAGCAGAAGGTTAGCCTTAGAATAGTTCCTGAATATTCCAGGTTTAGCTGGGGGTCCAGGTTTTACTTTTACTTCAAAGGAGACCATTTTGTGGTCTGACCTTACCATTACAGTAGGGAATGTGCAGCGGTCTCCCATATTAGTGAGGACCAGATCCCATATGGTTGCACCCCTGATTGGTGTATTGACTATCTGGTCTAGGGAGTTTGTGTTTAAAAAATCCAGGAATCTCTGTGCATGTACATTTGGTGTCATATTGGATTCCCAGTAAACAGTGGGATAATTAAAGTCACTCATTAATATGGTGTTGGGTTGGATGGTTAGTGTTTCTAATATGTTTAAATACATGGTATGGGTTTCCTAGGTCACAGGGGGGGACCTATAGCTTCCAAGGAAATAGCATTGGGATTTTACCTGTGGTGATTTGAACATGGAGCAGCTCAAGTGCATTGTCCTGTTTGACCAGCCTTGAAGAATATTTATTTTTATGTAAATTTAGTCACTGCCTGTGAAGTAGCTGGTCTAAATGTGCGGAAGGCATTATAACCTTGCACTGTTGGTGTGCTCTCTGCTGCTTTAAACCATGTCTCAATGACTGCACAGACATCAGCATTCTCTAGGGTAAAAAGAGCTTCTAGGGAGTGGAGTTTTTTGTTTAGACTCCTAGCATTGAGCAGTAATACCTTTAGATTTTCTTGGTTTTGATTTGCTATGAAGAAATTACTTGCAGTTTGGCATTGCCCAAAAACAGCACTATGGGGGAAGACAATGTTTTAGCTAATATTTGAAAGCCTAGAGGGGAGAGGTGCAGACCATCCTTGGAAAAGCAGCGTGGTCTGTTGACCATCTCCTTCCATGCTGACAAATATTGCACTCCCTTAGAATGACACCAGAAACTAAGCCAGTTATTAAAGTCAATCATCTTTTGTTCGTATTGGGCATCATCCTTGGAGAAGATAAAATGCTGCTCAATGCTAGGCTCATACCAGCCTGAGACACATAGTTTGAGAGCTCCATAATGTCTTTCTTTGGGTGTACTTTTGAAGAATGAAAGTTCACTACTTCGAACTTCAGAAGTACATCCACACTAATGTGAAAGTGCACTTTCACGAAAGTGCACTCTCGCGAACCTGCTAGACCAAACGGGCTAGTAATCATGGACCTTAGGGTTAGGGCACAGGTTAGGGTAAGGGGATAGTTAGTAGGGCTATACCTTAACTTGACCTGCGCCCTAACCCTAAGGTCCGTGACTATCGCACCACAGTGGAAGACATTCCAAATCGGGCTATGTCCTCCACTGTGGTGCGATAGTCACTGACCTTAGGGTTAGGGCATGGGTTAGGATAAGGGGATAGTTAGTAGGCTATCCCCTTACCTTGACCCACTCCCTAACCCTAAGGTCCGTGACTATCGCACCACAGTGGAGGACATAGCCTGTTTTTCATTGTCCTCCATTGTGGTGCGGTAGGTTCGGTCTAGTGAGCTTAAGCGAAACTGCACTTTCGTTAAAGTGCCCTTTTGTTTAAGTGGGGATGTACTTTCCCATTTCAAAAAAGTTAATTTTCATTGTAGGAAAGTACACCCCTCTCTTCATATAGTTTAGTGAGGTACGTCTCAGGTCATTTACTCCCACATGGACTATGACTGAATCATATTGGTAATTGTGGTCCAATGACTTGAGTGCATGCGTAATGTGGCGGATCCTAGCCAGGGATGAATTTCCTGTTCCCCATCCAGTTATCCAAGTTGCACTTGAATTGGGTTAGGGAGGAGCTCTGCTTCACATGGATGGGGAGCATGATGCACTGACTGAAATCATCAGTGAGTTACGCGAGCAGGAAAAGGAGATAATGGAGATGTTTTGACAACTCAAGGACAGGTGTGGGTTATTGTGTGTGTGTGTGTGTGTGTGTATGTGTGTGTGTGTGTGTGTGTGTGTGTGTGTGTGTGTGTGTGTGTGTGTTTGCATGTGTGTCTCTCTGAAAGTGTATATTGTGTGTGGAGAATGCATGAGGAGGGGTGCCTGTGCTACAATAATACAGCCACCACTATTAACTACTACAGGAAGTACTGATCTGTACTTGTGGTAGTTAATGTTATTTCAGAGACATGCAAATTAACTGCTAATGAAGTCTATCCTCATTGCAGCTAATGTGAATGTGAAATGCAAAATACTACATCATGGAAAGAAGGCGTTTTTACTGGAGCCCTTAACATGAGCAGTGGGGTTCTTTATGAATCCCTGAGAGGATGCTTCCTGTTTAACCTGCAAGTCAGTTTCATTTTTGATAGAAATTATGTCCCAGTCTCTCCCATTTACTAGGATTCTGACTGTCACATCTGGAAAACAAATATGCTCAGGTGTTGTGTCCCTGGATTCTTCTTATTATCATTATCAATACAATAATGTGTATATTTTCAACAAATACCTACATAGCATGCAATTAATCACACCAATTAAATTACCATCCTCCATTTGCAAGAGGCTTTACTGTCCTTAATGTAATTTGATTTTGTAGTTTGCTAATTTATATTAATTTTCTTTTCTTGACTGGTATTATTCAAAATATTTGTCTGTACAAATATGTTGTCATTCTGCTGTGTGACCCTCAATCCATTTGTTGGCACTTTTTATCATGTTTGGATCATTGACACTGCAGTATTATTTTATAAGCTCTTCTCTGCTGCTTATTGAGTGTAGACTGGAGAAAGAACCAACTTAATGAACACAGCTCAACTAAACTGAACTCCCTGATCTCTGTTTTCCATAGGAAATCACTGCTGCGGCAGCGGTTTATAAGTGGATACTCACAATGATTGTTTTCTTTTGGGATATTTCTCTCTGCTTCATAGTTGTGTAATTATGGAGCTGGTATATCTAAGGCTTGCCCCTACAGGGGTCATGCAGGGAACTTGCGCTATGAAAAATAAAACATATATTTTTGTGAGTTGATTTCCCATCCAGTTGGCTCAGTGAGTTTGCTCCTTGATGAGTGATAATGAAAGCTCCCGTAAGTACCTCTTCTGTGTTTGTATCTTCTGCAATGACCTTTTGTATTTGCATTCATGAGTGTATGCTAATACTTATTCACTTTTGTGCCCAGGCCATGGTTGAAAAGAGTCCAAAGCCAGTTTACTTATTGGCTATTTCATTATAAGCCTCAAACCGGACACTGTTCTAACATTTCCATGAAATATGTGTATTCAGAAAAATTATATTCATGTGCTAATGCTCTGCCATGCAAGTGTAAAATGAGGCAAACATGATATGTGCATGCGAATGCTTCTTTGCCTCAGTCTACTCATCTGTACAGCGGTTGATAGGTTCTAATTCCTGACCCTGTTGCCTGGTATGTTATTTTCCACTATTCATTTTTTACTGTTCAACACTGTTTCAATAATTTTATGAAGTGTGTTCATCCAAACCTGTTCAGTATGAATTCTTCTGTTGCTTTACATGCTAGTGCCTGGTATATGCAATATCACTGAGAAATGATAGGGGCTTTAACTTAGATATATTTTTATTGATATCTTTTAATGTGTTTAGTTCCCTTGAAATGTGTTTTCCAATAACCTTGTTTCTGAGTGCTTCATCAGAGCAGTGGATTAGCAAGACATGCCACAGAAGCACAACTGAGCTAAGTTTAATGTGCTTTCCAGTCTGAAATAAAACACAGTTACTGCTATTATTCTGACCCCTTTGATGGAGTTGTGTACATATGAAATAATTACTATAACATTGCAACTTTTTCAGGTTTCACCTAGTCTTTGGGTTGTATGTAGTTTCATACGTTTATTTCTTTGCAGACTACCACATTTCCAGCATTCTCGTATATGTGTTTATGGCACTTTTACTATGACTGCTGCAGTGGCTCCCCTTGCTAATACAGTGCTATGATGTATGGAAGTTCTGGGTGCATTAAGTACTACCATTTTTTGCAATCCATCTGTTTGTGTAGTACATTTCTGAGTTATGTATTTTAGGACCCCTTACACTCTGACTTCTGCAGTATCTCATCTTGTCAGTACACTGGGTATATACTGGCATGTGGACTGAATTGCTGCTCTGATCCCCCTCAGAGTAACATGTATTCATTTCTTAATGATATTCATGATATAGTACAGGTCCACAGTTAACACTCCAGTATTGCCAGATGTGGTGCAAGTTGTTACATCATGTCACTTTATTACTTTATGTCCCACACCAACCCTGTATATTTCACTTTCTTCAAAACTGACTTATTGTCATAGCACCTTCTTCAGTCAACTTTTTCTTCAGTTTATTAACTTCACCAGTTCCATTAGCACTTTTATGTTATCCATCACCATAGACTCTGTTATATAGTGTAATCTCTGCTCCAGCCTCAGTGTCTGTGTTGCTTGCCTTTCAGGTGCACATTTAATTATGTATGCATTTGATACTGTTGATTACGTGAACATTAATCAACTGTGCATCTGCACAGATGTTGACTACTAGGGATGCTTGTGCACCGTCATTGTTTATGTAATCCTGATTGTATTTTGATCGGGAAATGAGGTGGCATATCACACTCTACCAATGAAAATGCACTGCAGCTGTGATGACATGCTCCTCATTGTGCCCACTGGCATGGCCACATGTATATTTGATTATCCTTGCTGCTTGTCTAGCTGGAAAGGTAAATAGCAAGGCTGAGATGTTATTGAATCCCCAGGATTGTATTAAACTATTTATTTACATATCAAAATACAGACTGTATCATTGAGCGGCTGTACTTTCCTATCCATATGTAGAAAAGAAAATCCAAGAACTAAACTCTTACAATTAATAAACAATCTTCTGTAAATATATTTGCATCAAATAAATCATTCCATTTCTAATTACATTGCCGCATTTTTACAGATCCAGTGCCTAATATATGTTAATAATATAGAATGCTTTATTTTAATTTTCTTTTATATCTAGTGTGCTGTGCATTTTTGATGATTTTATTATCTGAAGTTATAGTGGACAAAGTTTAATTTATGGGAAACTATTTTAAAATACATTATACTGACTACAATCAAGAGATACATTTCTCAAATTTGAATGTATTCAAATTGTAGAACAGATTTATTTTCAGCTAGTTGAAAACAGCTTTCATATTCCTAACTTGCTGGCTGTGGGTACCTCACTATTTCTAGAAACAATTTCTGAATTTCAGACTTCAGTTATAAACAGACTTACTAGTCATTTTTACAACCTGATAGAATAGTTGTAAAATATTAATACTTATTTCAGATTATACAATGGAAAATTATTTATATTCAAAAACAAGAAAGCTGATTTGTCAGCTCAAACATCGTACCCCTAATAAAA
Organism: Protopterus annectens; assembly: GCF_019279795.1. Classification (NCBI taxonomy): domain Eukaryota; kingdom Metazoa; phylum Chordata; order Ceratodontiformes; family Protopteridae; genus Protopterus; species Protopterus annectens. Next base: position 956,649,386 of record NC_056745.1, read on the forward strand.
TCGAGCATATATCAACAGGAAAAGTCCGGATGCTAAAGTATCATTGAGCAGCTGCATTTTCCTATCCATATGTAGAAAAGAAAATCCAAGAACCAAACTCTTACAATTAATAAACAATCTTCTAGATGCAGAGGTGTTTGCAAGCTACTAAGTCACCTACGATGTTTGGCAGACAAGAAAAATCAGGTACATTCAAAAAAAAGGGGGGGGGGGAATTGAAAACTGTACCTTATTTTTTTTTGTCTATCAAACATTGCAGCTGACATACTATCTTAAAACACCTTCCCTGTGTACAACACACAAAATAGTGATGCACTGTCAACCACTAAGGAGCTAAGAGCAATGTGTCCCATTCATTACTGTTAGGGATATCACTTCAGCAGACGAGAGCAGCATCATTGTCCATTGATGAAACCATATTTTCTTTCTTTCTTTATAAACATCTCTGCATATGTTCATTAATGTTCCAAGAGCTTTATGCTCAGTCTTCATTTTTTGCTCACATGAAATTAATCACATACTACTGCTGTTTCCCTGGTCTATGACAGTGGTTAGATGAGCAATAAAAATTACCATGTTCTTTACAAATACCGACAAACAGTTATGAAAAATAAATATAAAATAAACCAAGTTACTCAGAGACTACTAACTAATTAATATTCCAAAACAAGTACACTGGTTGGACACTCTACAAACTGTACCTATTTTTGATAAACTGAACAAATACTTAAAAAAAAAAAAAAAAAAAAAAAATATATATATATATATATATATATATATATATATATATATATATATATATAATATATATATATATAATTTATGCACTGTGATGAAAGGAGGCACTGCCAGCAGAGCTAGTTGAATTTTGTAAATAATTATGTCATTTGTGAATATCAAACTGATTTATACAAGATGCTTGTGTTACAAATGTATGAGAACTGTATGTCACACAAGATGCTGGTGTTACAAATGGATTAAAACTGTATGTCATGTGTATATCAAACTGATTGTTACAGATATTTATGTTGAAAAGGTATTTGTAAAGTGCTTGTGTTTGAAATGTATCCACAGTGTGCCCTACTGGATTCAGAACAGAAACGTTCATGCACTATTGTAACTGTTTAAATGCATATATTTTAACAGAGGAAACTAGCAGACAGGAGATTAATGTCAGTCCAGCAAACTTTAAAAAAAATATTTGAAATTAAATCACTTTATAGGCCAGGCCATAAAGATGCTATTTCACAGGTTTCAGTGCAGCCAGAGACCCAAGTCTGTACTAGGGAGCTTTCTATATTTTCTTTGGGGTGAATTAATTACTACTCTTGATGTGGAGGCATGCAATTGTTTTATGACTTTCACCACCCGCCAAAGATTTGAGCAAAAGCCTTTGTGTGTATTTTTAAAGGTAGGTGCTAAGCCCTGCCAGCTTCCAGCAATGGGGGGTTTGTATGCGAACTAGAAGTCAGATGACCAAAACTGATGTCATTCTGCAAACTCTCTCAGAAGTAATATTTTAGATGTTGGGCCAGATTCAGGAAGGCTTACACGGAGTTCAAGAGTAGTGTAAGCCTCCGTGTAAGCCTCCTGATTCAGGAACAGCCCAAATCTCCGTGTAAGAGACAGCTAACACGTCTCTTACACGGACTGGAAATGCTCAATACCTCATTTGCAGCCCAAGATATGCAAATGAGGTATTTGAGCGATCCACGGTTAAAACCAGTCCGTAACGGACGTGTTGCAGAAATGTACTCAGCTGACAACTGAGTACATTTCTGCAAAATAAAACGGAGCTATGTCAGCTCCAAATAAAGGGTGCATATGTTTCATTAAGCATGCCAATGGCCAAATATGTGGCCATTGGCATGAAAAAGTGTTGCAAAAATAAGTTATATAACTTTTTTTTTTTCACGGGATTTCTGGGTTTAACTGCAGCGCACACCCGCTAAACGGGTGCGCTACCTAAAACTAAAACCGAAGCTTATAAGCCCACAATTGTGGGATTTATGTAGTACATTGAATGTCAATGGAGGGACTTGCAGACCAAAACAATATGGCCTCCGTGTAGTGGTTGTCAAGGGGGGGAAGCTCCGTGTAAGATATGTAACTAGTCATTACTAGGCAATCCTATGTAAATGAGGGTTACAATACTGAATCACACTGCCACATAGATAATGAGCACTTTCTGAGTAGTGTAAGACTTAGAGAAGGGGGAGGAACAGAGTAAGAGGTAGGTGACATCA
>NC_056745.1:956681642-956756642 GCF_019279795.1 Protopterus annectens
AGCAAAACTTTAAAAATATTTGAAATTAAAAATATTTGAAATTAAGAAATCCTTTTATAGGCCAGGCCATAAAGATGCTATTTCACAGGTTTCAGTGCAGCCAAGAGACCCAAGTCTGCAATACTAGGGAGCTTTCTATATTTTCTTTGGGGTGAATTAATTACTACTCTTGATGTGGAGGCATGCAATTGTTTTATGACTTTCACCACCTGCCAAAGATTTGAGCAAAAGCCTTTGTGTGTATTTTTAAAGGCAGGTGCTAAGCCCTGCCAGCTTCCAGCAATGAGGGGTTTGTATGCGAACTAGAAGTCAGATGACCAAAACTGATGTCATTCTGCAAACTCTCTCAGAAGTAATATTTTAGATGTTATTTTGAGAAGTCTCTTAGTGAGACAGAGCATTCTGTATTCTGTCTTGGGCTTGACAATAAGAAGAACCATTCACCACATCATCTGCCTTGCTCTGTTAAGTAAGTAGGGAATAGTAACTCTCTTAGATACAGTCAGGAATACAGTGAAGCTTAGTTTAGATATTGTTTTTCATTTGTCTCAGCTTGTCGTTCAATGTTATTTTAAGTATTTCCTGTGGGTTTTAAGCTCTGATGTCACTATGAATATATATTCAGTATTTTCATGTACTTTCATTATTTATAATTAAATACATTTAAACCTTTCATTGTGGCTGATTTTTGGTGGTGCTGCGGTAGCGTTGTCGCCTCACAGTAAGACGTCCTGTTTGATTCTCAGCTAGAGCGTCTTCTGTGTGGAGACATGGAACAAATAAAAAGAAAAAGCTGAACCAAACCAAATAAAGTACCATGGTCAAAGAGGCAAACAGAAAAGAAACAATCCAAACAATAGCGTACACGAGTTTATTGTCCGCTTTCGTCGAAAGACTTCATCAGAATAAAAAATAAACCACAAGACAGCCTATAAGTAGCACTTCTAACAATTAATCAATTAAACAATCAACAAATCTAATTAACAGACCTAAAAAATCACAACATCAAGTAAAAAAGGAAGTGATGTCAGAATCCTTGTCAATAAACAGCTTTCTGTATTTTAAAAAACATTTGACATTAATGGCATCATTTAAACCTGGATAGACATCAGATTTTAACCTAATTTGCCAAATAGTCTCCCGTTGCTCCAAATAATTTTTAAAATCACCCCCTCTGTGCCAGGTTTTGTCAATTGCAACACCAAAGGTGTTGTATATATTGGCATGTGTTCCACTTGTCCTGCCTTTTACATCGGCATGACTACAAGGTGTTTAAAAACCCGTATTAGGGAGCACCTTTATAGTATTCACCACAGTGATGATACCAATGCACTATACAAGCATTCTGTTAGTTGTTCCGTTTTTAAAAAAATTTTGTTTTCCGTTTTGGAAGTTGCTCATTTTGACATGAGAGGGGGTGATTTTAAAATTATTTGGAGCAACGGGAGACTATTTGGCAAATTAGGTTAAAATCTGATGTCTATCCAGGTTTAAATGATGCCATTAATGTCAAATGTTTTTTAAAGTACAGAAAGCTGTTTATTGACAAGGATTCTGACATCACTTCCTTTTTTACTTGATGCTGTGATTTTTTAGGTCTGTTAATTAGATTTGTTGATTGTTTAATTGATTAATTGTTAGAAGTGCTACTTATAGGCTGTCTTGTGGTTTATCTTTTATTCTGATGAAGTCTTTCGATGAAAGCGGACAATAAACTCGTGTACGCTATTGTTTGGATTGTTTCTTTTCCGTTTGCCTCTTTGACCATGGTACTTTATTTGTTTTGTGTGGAGACATGCATAAATGGGCGTACCTTCGTTGAAGGTTGTGCGTCAGAGCTGGCAACTCAGCACGTATAAATCTGCTGCCAATCATTAGTGGACCAGAGTTCTGCTGTGGTGACACCTAACCGGGAAAAGCTGAAAGACACAACAGCAACAGCTGTGGCTGATCTTTGTAGAGATATTTAAGTTTTGAGAGTATTTGCATATTTATTTGGTGACACTGTGTGGGTCACTCCTAATAGAATTGCTCTTGGTCAAACTACCATTTGTATTAATATTAACTTTACACTGTAAAATTGGACACCCTTTGTTAAGGACCTTAAAGTAGCTGGCAAGAGGTTCTGGTGTCAGTGATGATTATTTTAATGTCTGGACAGAAGGGATATAGCTAATAATCCTGTGTCAGCCTTTCCCAGGTGTGTGTGTGCATGTGTGTGTGTGTGTGTGTGTGTGTGTGTGTGTGTGTGTGTGTGTGTGTGTAAAACAAATCTCCAAGAGTGTGTGTGTGTGTGTCAGCTACTTGGGCAGGGACATGAAACACTGGTTGGACAGAGAGAATGTTGGAGGATGTGGCTTGGAACCCTGGCAAAGGACTCAACTCTATAGCTGTGCCAGTGGGTAGTCTTATTGGGGATCTGGAAAAAGTGGGAGAAACCAGCCCCAGACTGACTGTGGTCTCTGTGTTCTCTTAAGGGGAAATTGCATCTGATGCAGAGAGATGCATCTGGAAACACTGTGTGTGCACCTGTTATTCTCCCAGTGGACAACCCCCACAGGTGCCAATGGTGAGGACTGAGACTCCTTGATTATTGCCCAGTGGTGGAGGGTTGTCACATATTGGTTGGCATTGGTGGGATATCCACATCACATATTCGTTGGTAGTGGTGGGATACCCAGTGCTGCACATGGGTATAAGGGAGCCCATGGTGGGCAGCCTAAACCACTCCTAACAGAGTCCACTAGTAACAAGGGAAGCCACTAGTTCAGGTACATGGCCAGGATCAAGAGTTATATATTTTAAATGTAACCAGTGGGGCCATGTAACATATAGATGTCCATGGAGGCAGGGTGGGGAACAAAAGGAAGGGGGCCAGTAAGTGGGAATAACAGAATGCCAATGGTACATTTTCTGGAGACAACAAGGGTACCAAACTACCACAAGAGGTTTTATTCTATCTTAGTAGATGGGAAGCAGGCCACTCCTAAGAGTGACACAGTCTCTGACCTAACCATAGTGAATCCTGCACTGGTTAAAGAGGAGCACTACTTGCTTGGGCAGTCTACTCCACTCACAGCTTTAGGACCCCATTCCAAATACCTTTACCTAGAGTTCACCTTGACTGGGAGGGCAGAAAAGGAAGCAAGCAAGTAGACTTATTTGAGGATATCTCTGTAGATGTCTGGATAGGGAATGATTTTGATAATGCAGTACTTTGTGTGCATACAGTTACACATAGTCAGGCTTGGAGACAGGCATGTGAGTCTGGTAGCCTGGGGGGGGGGCAGGCAGACTACACACTTGAAGCCAGGACTGGTGAGGTGGCTACTTCAGGGAGGGAGGTACCCTGAAGCAGTGAGACAGAAGGTGAGCCACAGCTGCTGGTGGGTACTGATGTTCCATTGGACAAAGTGACTGCAAGGACAGAGGTGAGTATTAGTACCCAGGCTGACAGTGAGGCACCTCTGTCAGAGGATACCAGACTTCCTGTGGAAGGGAAGTTGGGGAGGGTTACAAAGAGATAGTTGAGACAGGCTCAGCTCTCAGACCCTACATTACAAGGATTGAGGGTGGTAGCTAGGGAGGTGCCTGATTCTCAAGGAAAAAGGGATTATGTATACTGGAATGAAGGGATACTGTATAGGGAATGAACCCCTGAGGGAGGGCTAGAGAGTGAGAGAGTACAAAAGTTGGTAATGCCCAGAGACTACCATCTGGCACCTCTACCCATAGCCCATGACATTCCCTTTGCAGGTCATATAGGCATAAAACATGCCAAAAGAAGTATTATGCAGAACTTTTATTGTCCTGGGATTGCAATGGATGTAACAGAGTACTGCAGGACCTGTGAGCATTGCCAAAAAGTAGGCAAAGCAGGAGACAAGGTCAAAGCTCCTTTGTTGCCTTTGTCTGTGATTGAGGATCCATTTCAGAGGGTAGCTATGGATATTGTGGGGCTTCTGAATATCCCAAGTTCCACAGGGAAGAAGTATATCATAGTGGTAGTGGATTATGCTACCAGATACCCTGAGATGGTGGCTCTGTCCTCCACTGAGGCAGAGAAGGTGGCAAATGCTTTGTTAGAGATTTTTAAAAGTGTAGGTTTCCCAAAAGAAATACTGACTGACAGAGGAATCAGTTTCATGTCAGATCTGCTGGCTTGTCTGTGGAAGCACTGTGGGGTGAAGCATCTAAAGACCACCCCCTATCACCCCAGAATAATTGTCTGGTGGATAGGTTAATCTCTACACTAAAGACCATGCTACAGGCATTTGCAGACCAATTTAAAAGGGACTGGGACAAATATTTGCCCCATCTCTTGTTTGATTACAGAGAGGTACCCCAGGAATCCACAGTTTTCTCACCTTTTGAGTTGGTGTATGGGCATAGGGTGAGGGGACCTCTAGATTTGATTTCCGATGAGTGGGAAGGTGAGTGTGAATCCCACACACAAGGAGTCTAATCCTCAGGACAAGGCTCAGAGAATTCATGGGCTTGGGCCACGAGAACCTGGCAGAAACCCAACAGCAACAAAAGGTCTGGTATGACATTAATGCTCAAGCCAGAGAGTATACTGTGGGGCAGCAGGTTATGGTTCTCATTCCTGTCAGACAGAATAAACTGCAGGCAGTTTGGGAGGGACCCTTCACAGTGGTAAAGAAGGTCAGTAATATTAACTACATGGTAGAACTGCTAGGCAGGAAGCAGGGGCACAAATTGTACCATGTTAACATGATGAAATCTTACAATGACAGGGATGCCCTTGTGCTGAGTATTTGCAGTTGGAGGGAGGAGGAGTCTGAGGAGGATCTATGGCTACAGCAAGCCAGCCAACAAAATCCCAAGTTACTATGGTGGAGCATAGGGTTGCAGGCATATGATATGAGTGTGTAGCACTGTACTGGTGTCAGCAATGTCAAGGCAGCTGGGATCTCAAGACTGGGTATGGGGTAATGTATTATCAGATAGACTCATCCCTCTCAAGCAACATTTCTCAAGGGGCACTTGATAAACTAGCTTGAGTCTTTGAAGGGTGGAGAGGTGTGACGAAAGGAGGTATTGCCAGCAAATTTATATAGAATTTTGTAAATAATTATATGTCATTTGTGAATAACGAACTGATTTATACAAGAGGCTTGTGTTACAAATGTATTAGAATTGCATGTCATACAAGATGCTGGTGTTACAAATGTATTAAAACTATATGTCATGTGAATATCAAACTGATTTGTACAAATGTTTGTGTTGAAAAGGTATGCTCGTGTTTGAAATGTATCCACGGTGTGCTCTACTGGATAGAGAACAGAAATATGCATGCACTATTGTAACTGTTTAAATGTATATGTTTTAACAGAGGAAACTGGCAGATAGGAGGTTAACCTCAGTCCAGCAAACTTAAAAAAAATATCTGAAATTAAATCACTTTATAGTCAAGGCCATAAAGATGCTATTTCACAGGCTTAAATGCAGCCAGAGACACAAAGTCTGTACTAGGAAGCTTTCTGATTGTCTTGGGTGAACTATCTTGGGCCTGACAATAAGAAGCACCATTCACCACATCATCTGCCTTGCTCTATTAAGCAAGTAGGGAAAAGTAACACTCTTAGATACAGTCAGGAATACAGTAAAGCTTAGTTTAGATATTGTTTTTCTTTATTTGTCTGAGCCTGTCTTTCACTGTTATTTTAAGTATTTCCTGTGGTTTTGAACTCTGTCACTGTGAATAGATATTAAGTATTTTCATGTTATTTTATTATTTATAATTAAATATGTTTATACCTTTCATTGTGGCTGATCTTTGCAGAGATATTTAAGTTTTGAGAGTATTGGCATATTTTGTTGAAGTAAAAAAAGAGTGCAAAATGGCGAAAAAAGGATGAACTTGTTAGGAGTTAAAACACTCTTTCCTTTATTAAAACACTTGTCGAAACAGCATGAATGCCTTATATTAACAACTCGCGTTTTTGTCCAAAATACTCAGACTTCATCAGATACATACTTCACAACTCATGAAATGTATTTATACTATTCCTACGAATTAAAAACCAATTAAATTCAATTTTGTATTTCAAACAGACAAATTATCTGTTTAAATAAACTCATAAATATTAAAACTTTTACTATTCATACCATTTAAATTTGTGTTTCACTGTACAATTAAACCAAAATGAAATAAAATATAAAATATAAGATCAGAACATAACAAGTTCATCCTTTTTTTGCCAGTTTGCACTCTTTTTTACCTTTACTAGTGCTTTTGGGAGTGCTTTCTGCAACTTTTGTTTTATTTGGCATATTTAGTTGGGTACACTGTGTGGGCCACCCCTAATAGCCTTGCTCTTGGTCAAACTACCAATTGTATTAATATTAATATTACACAGTAAAATTGCACACCCTTTGTTAAGGACATTAAAGTAACTGGCGAGGGGTTCTGGTGGCAGTAATAACTACCTTATAGTCTGGGCAGAAGGGGGCATACCTGGTAAACCTGTGCCAGCCTTTCTCTGGTGTATATTTTGGCCAGATAAGGGAATCCTTTACATTATTCTTATATGGGATAGGAACAGGTTCTATTACTTTAGACTGCCCTGTATATGGAAATATTTGGTTTATTAACATTTAAGTTTATTTTTTACATCGAAGAGTCCTGGATTTATTGGGGAGGATAATACAATGTTTTGTCCTGATTTTTTGTCCCACTAGCCTGGTTTTCAGGATGAATATTAGATATTCCTGTTTTTTGAGTGGAGTGTTGGACTTCAGATCCAAGTCTATAATTGCATGGCTTAGTCTTTTTTGTCATCACATCACTGACCAAATTGTATATACTTATTTGGTTCTTCCACTGCTACGGTCAACATTCGGGGTCTGTTTTATGGCCTTTTGGGTGTCGTAGCAGGCATAGTTGCTCAAGTGGACCTATTCAAGTGTCTAGCAAGTATTGTAAATATCAATCATTTGATTTGATTTATTTTTTAAACTTTCCTATATCATCATAAACACTGAACAACTAAGCACCCGTTTTTGGAGTGCAGTGTATTGGTTATTATTGTACCATGTTGGCCATTTTTTGATGCCTTATATTTGGTGAGGAGAACTAAAGTAACATATTCATTTTGGTACACTTATGGTATCAGTTGCATGAGAGAGTTTTGGATACAGTACTCCAATTTGATCTTTGTAGACAGTGGCTATATTTGGTTTCTCTAGTTATATTGTGGTCTTTTTGGTCAGTGATGGAGTTGGCAACTATTATTAAGGGTCTTTCATCAGACTCTGGGGATTTAGGCATTTTTGGTCTGGGGTGAGGTAATGTTAATAATGGCTCTGGAGTTCAGGATCCCACTCAGGATTGCCGATCAGCTTTTACTAAGTTGACCAAAAATCTTATTACATTAAGAAAGAATGTTTGGTATCTCAGGTTGTTTCGGGCATATCAATGGAGCAAAATTGCCCCAAGGGGACTAAGAATAAGGTTGAGTCTATGGTTGCTGAACTAGATGGCTGTCTTTTGGCCCAATGGTCTGAGGCACAACAACAGGCCTCTATGATGTTTGTTAATATACTGACCAATTATTATGAGAGGAAGGTGGAAGAACAAACTACTCAGGTTTTGAGTTTAAGTAAAGGATTTGATGAGTTCTCATTACTCCCATGTTACAACATTTGTACTGATAAACTTGGCAAGGATCTGTTAGAATTGGATTCTGGGTTGAAGGACAGAAAAATTAAAAAGTTCACTCGTGATGTGGGAGACTATGATAGAGGCAAGCCGTTTGAGGTGCGTCCTAGGGTCAAATTTGTTACATCAAATCCCCAAGAAATCTAGGGTCTCTCGACCTAGGTCTATACTTAAGAAAAGAGATAGGGAGTCTGCAACTTCTGCGGATGAATAGTCATCAAACACAGACTGGGAGGATGGCCACACCAGAGTTTCACCAGTTCCCAAGAGGAATAATTTAGAGCACAAGTTGATGGAGGGGGGATCCCTTTAGGCACAGATCTCAGAGATGGGGGGGCAGGAAACACAAAAGGCATCATGGATCTTGGGGTGATTCTCCAGAATATGACTAAAATTTGAACATTGAAGTGAATAATGTACACAATATATCTTCTGTTACATTCAATGAACAACAACTTCAGGTTCTAAATAAAGGTTTGGGTTTTGTGCCTGTTTTTTTTGTGTTTCAGAGCATCATTTTGGACAAGATGTTGTCAATTTTTGCCATACCCTTAATTTAAGATTGTTCTTTCACAATCAGGAAGGGGAAAAGTTTGATCATTTTGGCCTTGGAACATTTTGATTTAGACCATCACAGTTCAAGCCACCTGTGTCACCCATTGTACAGTCTTTTCAAAATGAGGTTCTTAAAGATTTACATTTGAATTTGAGCAAGTACAATATGATTAGGGATAATCTTAACCAACAATAAAGGTCATGTGTTGAACATCTTATTATGAATCATGACATTGCCATTTTGCTGGTGGACAAGGGTGGGGCAGTGGTGGTTCAGAATTGGGTTGATTATGAAGCTGAGGCAGAGCGACAACTGTCTAACAAGTTTCATTATAAGGCAATACCTATTGACCCAACCAGTAAATTTAAAACAGACATTGATAAATATTTGCATCTAGCAGAGGAGTAAGGCATCATTTCTCATGATACCTGTTATCACCTCAAGGTCAATCACCCCAGACAACAATACATTTATTTCTTGCCGAAGATTCATAAGGATCCCAACAGACTGCCTGGTTGACCAACTGTCTCTGGCAGAGGCTCCTTGACTGAGCCTCTGTCAGAATTCCTTACACAATATTTGAAACCTTTGTTACCCTTGGTACGGGTGAGGATACAGGACACCATGCAATTTCTTGCCATTATATCAGATATGCAACTGGAACCTGACTGGCTCTTATGTACTTTGGATGTCACCTCCTTGTATACTAGTATTCGCCATTGGGCAGGACTCACTGCTTTGCAATATTGGTTTGATCAGGTGAATATGTACAAACCAGATTTTAACACTCTTCTGGTTTGTATGGCTGAATTGGTACTCACCCACAATGTCTTTATTTCAAAAATAAGTGTTTCTGGCAGACTCAAGGTATTGCTATGGGGCCTCTTTTGCCCCTATATATGCGGACCTGTTTATGGCCTACGTGGAGGAGCAATTGATTTATGATATCAACCACAACATTTTCATGAATGAATTAGATATTTGGAGGAGATATCTTGATGACTGTTGGTTTGTGTGGAGAGAGGATGAGGCATTTCTTTTTGAATTTTTGGAATATTTCAATTTCAACAAGTGGGGAGTTGAATTTAAGTTAACTTATAATAGATCCAAAGTAACTTTCCTGGATGTGTTGATTAGGAGAACTGAATCAGGCACTCTGGAGAGTGAGGTATTTAGAAAGTTTCCTCAGTTTAACACCCTAGTTCATGCCACAAGCTTCCAACCACAACATGTCATCAGGAACATCCCCAAATCGCAATTTCTCCATATTAGGAGAATTTGCTCTGATTCCTCCACGTATGCCTACCATTGACAAGAACTAATAGCCAGAGTTAAGAATAGGGGGTATCAAGCAGGTGACATCACTAGGACCAGTCAGTTTGCTAACCAATAAGATAGGTCACAGTTGTTATCATATCATCTTAAGTGCACAAATCAATCTCCGGAGCCCAGATTGGTTACTACCTATGGCAAAAACACTAGGAGTTTCATGAATATCATCCAAAGACATTGGCACCTGTTACAATCAGATAACATACTAAATAATTATATTAAGGATTGGTGTTCTTATTCCTTTCGGAAGGGGCGGTCATTGGGATCCTTATTCAGTCATTATAGGAGGGTTCATAATCATTTTCCTAATCCCCCCGTTCAAACTAAAGTAACTGGGCAATTTTTGCTGGGATATTATCCATGTAGGCACTGTTCATATTGTCCGAGGGTGCTCAAGTCAGACAGTTTTACTTCCCACAACTCTCCATATGTTTACAATGTTTCCTTTTTTGCCAACTGTAGTACCAGCTGGGTTATTTATTTAGCTCAATGCAGCTGTCGAGCATTTCATGTGGGACAAACTTCCTGACCCTTTAAATTAAGGGTTGGTGAACACTTAAGTGATATTAGAAACAAAAATATTTCAAGTTCCTTATATAAACACATACTTAAACATCCCACAGGGAGCTTTAGCTTCATGGTCATTGACCGTATCGGGTTTAAGAGCAATGAGGTTCATGTGTTACATGAATTATTAATGAATAAAGAAAAAATGTGGATTGTTAAATTGGGACCTCTATTTTTACCTGGTTTGAATGACCACTTTTGAAGTATTCTGCAATGGTTCATCATTAATATATTTATCACTGGATTTCTGTACACATTGGGATACATTTTCTATATATTTCTTAGATATTCCAAGATTTTGTAATATATTATTTTTGTGATTTAGGTTTGCAATGTATTTCCTATCCACTAGATAGTGGACTTACACTGAATATAAATATATGTGAATGTATAGCTTTTATTGGATTTTTTTGTGTGTGGTTGCTGAAGAAGGCTTATGCCGAAACCTGTATGACCCCACTGGGTTAATTTTTATTTAGTCTTCATGGAATAAATTATTCCTTTGCCAGAAGGCTACACTGGAATTACTGCATACTGGCTCTTTTTCTTTGTCAGATAGGAGGTTAACCTCAGTCCAGCAAAAAAATATGAAATTAAATCACTTTATAGGCAAGGCCATAAAGATGCTATTTCACAGGTTTTGATGCAGCCAGAGAAACAAAGTCTGTACTAGGAAGCTTTCTGTATTGTCTGGGGTGAACTATCTTGGCCGTGACAACAAGAAGCACCATTCACCACATCATCTGCCTTGCTCTAATAAGTAAGTAGGGAAAAGTAACTCTCTTAGATACAGTCAGGAATATAGTAAAGCTTAGTTTAGATATTGTTTTTCTTTATTTGTCTGAGCCTGTCTTTCACTGTTATTTTAAGTATTTCCTGTGGTTTTGAACTCTGTCACTGTGAATAGATATTCAGTATTTTCATGTTCTTTTATTATTTATAATTAAATATATTTACACCTTTCATTGTGGTTGATCTTTGTAGAGATATTTAAGTTTTGAGAGTATTGGCATATTTAGTTGGGTACACTGTGTGGACCTCCCCTAATAGCCTTGCTCTTGGTCAAACTACCTTTTGTATTAATATTAATATTACACAGTAAAATTGTACACCCTTTATTAAGGACATTAAGGTAACTGGCGAGGGGTTCTTGTGGCAGTAATAACTACATTATAGTCTGGGCAGAAGGGGGCATACCTGGTAAACATGTGCCAGCCTTTCTCAATATGTGTGTGTGTGTGTGTGTGTGTGTGTGTGTGTGTGTGTGTGTGTGTGTGTGTGTGTGTGTGTGTGTGTGTGTGTGTAAAACAAACCTCCAAGAGTGTGTCTGTCAGCTACTTGGGCAGAGACACAAAGCACTGGTTGGACAGAGAGAGTGTTGGAGGACTTGGCTTGGTACCCTGGCTAAGGGCTCAACTCTATAGCTGTGCCAGTGGGGAGTCTTACTGGGGATCTGGAGAAAGAGGGAGAAAACAGCCCTGGATTGACTGTGGTCTCTGTATGCTCTTAAGGGAAATTGCACTTGATGCAGAGAGCTTTATCTGGAAATACTGTGTGTGTACCTGTTATCCTGCCAGTAAAACATCTCCAACAGGTGCCACTTGTGAGGATTGAGGCTCCTTGATTACTGGCCTAGAGGTGGAGGGTCGTCACATATTGGTTGGCAGTGGTGGGATATCCCACATCACATACACTATAAAACAAGAAATACACTTTTGACAAAACCACTCAAATTTGCACTGAAATACTAAAAAGAGACACAAAAACAACCAATACCTCCTCGTGAAAACATCAGAGCAATCCACAAGCCTTCTTCCCTCAAAAACAGAATAAACTCAAAAATAACTGTCAATAATATATAGTACAAAACAAAGTAAAACAAAGAAAATGTGTAATTGAACTTTAATCTAATAAGTGATACTGAAGTACAAGAAATATTTGACAACATACTAGACATAATATCTCCTCCTTCAACAAGCAAGAAAATATTGCAACTGAAAGAGCAAGAACAGGAAGTACAGCAACATAACAATTCCCAGAGAAACCATGACAAGATGACTAACCATACACTTCAGAAAATTAATCTAAAATAACAAACCAACAAAACACATGGAGAAAAAAACACCTGTAGAAATAGAAATACTAGAATTAGAAAAGGAAGAAACAAGTACAAGAAAACAAACAAAGTGGGTTATAAACATATTTCAAAACTGGCAACCCCCACCCTACAGTATAGACTTGCACACTATTACACCAGAGAATTTAAACTCCATACTAAAAGAATTATACACTACAGTATGAAACAAAGTGGAAACAATTATTTTATAAGCTCATTTATAGACATACATGCAGGACTCACAGCCCACCATTAAACAGAACATTTAACATAATTATGGATGCATTTGTAATAAACATTAATAATGTATTTAAATCAGTAAGTAAAAAAATGCAGAAGACTAGGAAAAGATACCTTATAACACCACAACCCACTAACAATAGAAGAAATAATACAACTGACAAACAGCTAAGCACTTTCCTCAAACACAGCACATGGACTTATCAGAAAAGTCTGATTTGATATCCAACTACACTTTGCTAGACATGGAAATGAAGGACAATAATACCTCACACAAGACAGTTTCAGAATAAAAACAAATGAAGATAGCACAGAATACATAACAAAAAATGTTAACAAACATACCAAAAGCCATACAGAACATTACTACTTCACAAAATAGAGGATTCATGTTTGAAAAACCACACAAAAACATTATGCCTTAGAAAAAGTTTCAAAAAATGTCACCTAATACGACAGCACTGTTTCTACACCCAAAGAAACTGCCTCAATATATACTAGGCAGAATGAAAAATTGGTATACTACACAACAAATAGGAATAAATTACCTTTCAAAAATGCTACCAGAAATTTGCAAACTAGCAAATCTATCAAAAAGATATACAAACCACTCCTTAAGAGCAACAGCATTAACCTTACTTTCACAATCAGGAATGGAAGCACAACAAATAATGAGCATTACAGGAGATAAAAGTGAAACATCACTACACTCCTATTACCAGCTGTCACTAGATGAATTCAAAACATGGGGAAAATAATCTCTGGAACACGACATCAAACACTAAAAAATACAATAAATGAAGATAATACTAATAATAAAACAGAGAACCATAAAAAAAGAATGAAACTCCATAAAACAGAAGCTCCACACTTTGAAAAATACACCAGAAACATCATCAACCACAGAAAAAAAGATAAATTATGGAACAGTAAACATCTACAGCATAACACCCCCAAAAAACAAATAAGTAAATTTATGCTGATATATAACTTATAAATTAAAAAAATAAATTGTATAAATAAATAAATATAAAGACAATATCTTATTACAGGTACTACACTGAGAAAAACTTATGTCAACAACTGAAAATAGACAGCAAACACATCAGAAGCAGTGTAGAGATATAAAACAAACTACAACAGCAAAACATAGCTGAATGTTTAAAAACTAAATTTACTTATATAATTCTCTTTTTACATCTCTTGAAAAATTAACTTATATTTAAATTAAAAGAAATATACAATAAACAATAAACTTGAACTAAAAGTCTGGCACTATTTTCTCTCAGAAAAAGTGGAAGAACGCAAAATAAAACAAACAGAAACCTAAATAACAACAACAGCAAAAACACAACACAACACTAACACCAATTGTATAATAGCAAAAACCCATGGCTGGATGTGGGTAATGCTAGATTTACCCAATGCTGGCCTTGTTTGGTCACTTGGGCTTTGCTTTCTTGACCAAACCATGCCAACTGTGGGTAAATCCAGCATTACCCACACCCAGGCAAGAGTTATTGCTATAATACATCTCAAAGATGTGTTACTGAAATATTGCAAAAATCATTTTCTCACAAAATGAGTATTTATGCATCCCTTTCCATCTGTACAGAAAACTACACTTATAAGCAGAAACAAAAATGTTTTTGTGCTGTGAAATCAGCTACTTTATTGCATGCAGTTGGTTGTAGTTCAGAGAATGTGAAATCCACTTTCACATAGCTTAATATCTTTTTCTTGCTCAGCATTTGATATTTGTCAGTATCTAAATTTAAACATTAGCAGACACAGACAGACACACACACACACATGCACAAAAACATACCCACACACTAACAAGATCTGTGCATACATGTGCACATATGAATGTGTGCGTGTACGGATCTACTTCATATGGTTGACATTTCAGAATGTCAACATTCATATGGCTGAGACCATATGATCGACATCCGAACTGTCGACCATAGAAGAAAAAATAAAAAACACAAAAAAACTTACCTTCACACTGCTAGCAGGGGGGCTACGCTGCACCCCCAGTGGGGGTTCCGCCCTCTCCACACACACACACCCACAGGAACATAAATATACCAACTCTGAGATTGCACTACAGTGTGGAAGATGGACATCTTTCCATGCCGTACTGTACAGAGATGCTGGTTCCGCATAGTCGACATTTCGAATGTTGATCATATGGTCTCAGCCATATGAATGTCGACATTCTGAAATATCGACCATGTGAAGGGAACCTGTGTGTATATATGTGTGGGAGGCTACACTGAGCCAAAGGATTCTTCATGTTTTATATAAATGCTGCAACAAAATTTGAATGATAATTTGAGAGCACTCAGTAAACTTACACAGCATGAATTCCTTTGAGAGGTAGAAGTAAACAGGAATACCTTGAAAAAAAAACATGTGAAATGTAGCAAGCATGTATGAACTCCACTCAGACAACCTATGGAGTTTAGACTCAGTCCTGCACATTGGAGAGAAGTGATAACAGTAGCTGCTACTGCTGGGGCTGCTGTACTTTCAAGGACCTCACTTGCAATCCTTAGAATAGCAGTACCATAGCAATGAATTTGAGAAGGTATGCCATGTCTGTATTTGTGGAATATCAGATCATAGCAGAGATGCAGTGACCTTGGAGTCAGTATATGTACATCAAAGAAATATGGGGGCATATTCCCCATACTGGGAGAGTAAAGGGATGACTGCCCCCTCCAAAAGTATTTGAATACTGTAGTAATGAAGCTTGTTATTAAATATTGTGGTGGTGAAATAACTTATTTTTCACATATTCTGGACTCACAGGAATGTGTCTCATAACTGTTCTAGGGAACCTTTTGTTGTATGCATGCACACATACTTGTACAGTGGTGATCAATAAGATATTGATAATATGGCGCATGAAAACAGTGAAGCTACTGGTGACAAAATCATGACTGAACATTGAGAGTCAGACTGCAGAGACTGAGATGTCATGATATGATAGCACATTCCATTTCTATAATGTCTTTCAAAAGGTACAATCTACTGACCTTCCTGTAACAAGTACTTTCTCACACACATCTACAAATCTGAGTTCACAGACTGAAAGCAGCTTTTCACTGATTTGTTGGGACTGGAAACTGAAAGGGCCACAAACCAAATGTGATGCAGACTGTGCTCTCATATCCCTGCTTACTATATATATTAACCCTGAGGATCCACTACCTTGGAGTAAAAACTGCAAGAAAAACCCAGCCAAGCTAGAGTTTTTACTCTGTGATACCTTAAACCTACTGTAATAGAGGCCCTTGGGATATATTCAAATGATGTCGAAAGGACATCAAGTGTTTCAGTTGCAGGGCTTCTCAATGCCCATGATTTTTTTTTTACTTTTTAAGTTTTTAAAGTTACATTCAGACCATTTAAACCAAACCCTGTGAACAAGCATTTTTCGGCCTTTTATTGACATCATCAGCACAGCATAACTGGATAGCTTGGCTATACTTCAGAAACATAGGTTCTTTTGATCCAGCTGATGCCCATAATCATTAAGATGCCTGCAAAATAACTAACATCTAAACCAAAGGCCCAAAAAGTCACACACACAAAGCAGTCAATAAAAACTCCAAGAAAAACCCAGCCAAATTGAAGTTTTCATATTAAGCTCATGACATCAGGCACTGCATGTTTAGTGCTCTGGTCTGTTCACAAAATTCTAAATAAACATAAAAGTTATTAGAAGTAATCAGAAACACATTTTTCAGAGTACCAACATTTATGCATTCACTTATGAAATTCCAAATGCACTGTACAAAACACTGAGTGAAAAGTGGTGATATATGCATAACTTTGATCACAAAATTAATTTGATTACTAGGACAAACATATTCATGAGTTCTGCTTTAATTACCGGTGATTTTCTTCTTAGGCAGTAGGTACTTTTGTGAAGACATTAGCATGTCTGTTTCATGAATCCACCCATAGTAAAGTGGATAGTTTGATTGCCTACTAATTCTACTATTTAAATGTTAAAGACAAAGACCCGTAATTATGTTGCCAGACAAAACCTTCTGTGGGAGTGATAAACCATCAATTCAAAGACTTTGCCCCACAGAGAACTACATTTGTTTTCCACTTGGTACATACATGTGCATTATTATATGTCCAAAAACATATGACTGTTCAAAAAATATATTAGAGAAAACATTATATACTATTAAAAACAAACAAACTGACAAAAGCAAACAAAAACAAATATGTTGTTGAGGCACACACTGTTAAAACCCCATGGGAACAAAGTGAACTGTTTGCATTTATTTGATTTTCATTACTATGAAGGCAAACAGTTTAAGTTTTAGTCTTCTGAAAGCATCTGTTTATGGTATTTCAGATATAAGCTTGAACCAGATT
This sequence comes from Protopterus annectens, assembly GCF_019279795.1. NCBI lineage: Eukaryota > Metazoa > Chordata > Ceratodontiformes > Protopteridae > Protopterus > Protopterus annectens. Next base: position 956,698,542 of record NC_056745.1, read on the forward strand.
GCCCAAATTCACATTTCACTAACTGTTAGCAAATAACTAATCATGTATTCACCTTCTTTGATTTTTAATCAACAAACCAGAATGTTTATCTAATGGACAAAATAATTAAGTACGATCCTCAGATTGCTTGAGTGTGGTTGTACTGTTCCATGCTTATTATCACTAATTTATTTTTCTCTTTCTTCATGCAGATAAAATGGTTTATTATATTTTATAAACCTTATGCGAAGTAAACTGTAGTGCTTCTTAAATGAGCCTTAAATTACCTGCTCGGATGTAATGTTTCCAGATGGTTCCCTAAGGGTAGCCCATGTGTTAGACTGAATCACTGGAGCTGCCCTAATCAAGCATATGCCATTGCTGTAAAGCACTTAAAGTGATTTTATCACTGTCTAGAGCATGGCATTTGCTTTTCAGTTTTCTTGGACATGTAGCTTAGAAAATCACCTGAAGTTCTGAAATGTAGTCAAGCCTCTGATATTTCTTTACTCATTATGGTCTCTGTTGTACTCAGTCTTATATGTACCACTGACACTTACCCTTGCTGTGCACAAAATGCATTGTTTTACAGTAGGTTACCTGAATAAACACTCCACTAAAAGTATCACAGTCTCTAGTCAAGCTATTTATGGAAAGAATTATACCATATATATTGCTTGCTGCTGCTGTTGTTTTGTACTACGACATTTATTTTATCATGTTTATATACAAAGTCATACACCTCTTTTTTATATGACCACTAATATCACCTATGTTAAGTAAGGTAAATGCTTGTATATTCCTTATTATATAAGGTAATGCTTATTATTTTGTTTGGCTTTATTATTTTAATATATTACTTTACTAGTGGCTGTATTTATGAGTGCATAAAACTTATTGCTACACAAGTGGTTTAAGTTTCTATCAAAATGGCCCATCTGCCTTTGCCATTCACCATAATGTTATATAGGAAAGTCAACAATGTTTTAATATTTTCAAATTGCTCAGTATTCTCCACTGAACCTGTTTCTTAATATTACATTTATATGAAAATGGGCGATCACTGTAAAATGGGCAAAGCCAAACAGGTGTCTAAAAATATATTTTTTATATCTGCTCCTTAATTATTAATCATTATTCCACACAGTTATTTTCTGCTCAGGACCCATCTTACCTTGATAAAGAGTAAATAATGAAAGATGACAGTACACATTACTTTAATTTCTTCCTTAGTTGTTGTACCTGGCCATGCACTACTTACTGTGTTTTGCATGCATGGATTCCTTCACCATAGTGGCTTTAAACCTGCTATTTTATTTGACAAATTACTAACTTGGTAGCGCTGTCGCCTGACAGTAAGACGTTGTCCCGTTATATTCTCAGCTAGAGCGTCATCTGTCTGGAGACATGCGTGAATGGGCGTACCTTCGTTGAAGGTTGTGCATCAGGGCTGGCAACTCGGCACATAAAACTCTACTGCCAATCATTAGCGGACCGGAGTTCCACTGTTGCGACCCCTAACTGGGAAAAGCCGAAAGACACAACAACAACAACTAACTTTTCTATCCAAGAGTATGGAGTGTGTTTCTGGGATATAGGCTGTCATACCTGCTCATTCCATTGTCCCATTGTTACTTCTTATGCACTAAACGCCTTGCTTGTAATGTTCTTTTAAACTTATTTTAAGGTCTCTGGGGTTGTTTTAAACAGTATTTCCAAATAACTTCCCCTAATTATAATATATAGGAAACCTGGTTTACACCCGTGTTGACCATTGTTATTTCTAATGATTAACATATTCCTTAGTCCCGCTTTAATCACTGGTCCACTATTTCTAGTGACAGCTGCACTCCTTAGTGCCTTTGCTAATTCTTACTCTTTTTGCAATATTCTGCTCTTGTGACTAAAACCAGCTGGTTGTTTGCTACATGCACTTCAAGAGACTGTTTTGTGTTTATATTAAAAAAGCACTTTACAAGAAACTGGACTTGAAGATACTAGTTGTTAAACCATACTCTGCTGTGAGAGCTGTTGCTATGTTCTGTTTGGAAGACTTGTAGTAAGTCAATAAAATCGTATTGTTTTATTTAAAGCAAATATCTAGTGGTTCATTCTTTATCACATATAGGCCGGTATTCATAGTCTGGAGCTTCAAAAATGACTTATGGTTATTGGCGAATAGCAAAGCTATGAGAATAAGGTCAGTGAAAGTCATTCGTAATGAATAAGCAAAAGTGATGTCTTTTTTGAAAACATGCCCATTTCTTGCTAAAAAGTAAGTTCAGCATTACAACGTTGTGTATTACTTCGCCAAAGCCTAAGGGTTTGTGTTACTTTCTATTTCTTGAATATCGCAAGAGAGAATGGCTAAGAGCAGTCACACTTAAAACCTTTAAAGAAAGCTGCAGATTGTTCAGCACTTAGAATTGTGTTTTTGTTTTTTCGTTTTTTTAAGAAAAGGTGTTTATAATATTTCTATATATTGGGTGTCCTTTTGAGGCATCCTGATGGTTTTATTAAAGAATAAAAAGGGTAAGATTTGAAAGACTAAAAAGGGGAGATGAACAAAAAGGGGGAAACACAAGGAAAAGATGAAGAGGATTTGTGCTGGAAGAGATGGGGAGAGGTTGAGCACTATGTTTTTGTCAGAGGACAGACCTCCATATTTTTTCAAATATTTTTTATATGAGAGAGTAGTGTGGGTGGGAAATAGGGAAGAGGGTGTAGGAGAAAGGATAAATGAAGAAGGGCTGAGGAAGTACAAGCAAGAGTCTCAGTCCAAAGTGCATCAAACATGTCCACTGCCATATGTTGTTGCAGTAGAGGATCCTGCTTTTGAGGGGGCAGGGCCTGTTTTGATGCCTTGGTCAGCACCATCTGGGAGAGCATGTCTTTCACACACTGAAGATAGGCGTTGATTGGCTGAATTTATCTGTCCACTAACTCCACATGTACTTCCTCTACCAAGCTCCAAAGCTCCCTTTTGGTAAGACTTACCAGGCTGCCACATGCCGGGTGCCTTCAGGATAAGTGCCTCTACCACAGCCCTGCAAGTACATCCCTGGATGGGCAGAGGGTGAGCATTCCTTAGCCTGGGAGGTATATAGGTATATACCTGGCCTACTCCTGTGGGATGTGAATCTGTAAAAAAAGGAAAATAAATGGGAGAGAAACTAAATAATAAAAGAGAACTGCAAGCAAAATAGAATTAGGAAAAACAACAGAAAGAAGGGGTGGGGAGATACACCCCCAGATTCATGAAGCCCGTTATAGCATGCAGGAATAGTTTAAGAGCTATTTTCGGCAATATGGCTGATGTGCGATCCAGGAACGAGCTGCCGGGGCATGCACGTGAGCTCTTAGGCTAATCCTGCACAAACTGAGCCCCTGTATGCAAATTGCCCTCATTTGCAGGTGAAAAACATGCAAATGAGGGTAATTTGTGATCCAGGAAGCAGGCAGGTATCAGTGCAGGATGAGTGCAGTCTGCAGAAATGTACTTGGTTAGTAACCAAGTATGGTCCTGCAAACTATAAAACGGAGCTATGACAGCTCCAAATAAAGGCTGCATATCATTGATGAAGCATTGCAATGGCCAAGTAGAAGGCCACTGACAATGCAAAATGTGTAAAAAATAAAAAAAACAACTTTTAAATTCCTTTCACTGATCTTGCCTGTTTAAGCATAGGGCAACGGCGCGCAAACGGGATCGGGGGGAAAATAATAAAATAAACCTAAAATAAGCATTCCATCTAAAAGCAGTATTCAGCCATGCAAGTCAATGGCAGGCATAAGACAACCTGGCCAGTGAGTAATGGTTGCTATGGGGGGGAGGCCCAGTGTGGGACATGTAACTATGCATTAGCAGGCAATCCTATGCAAATGAGGGGAAGGATAGTGAATCCCAGATTTCCCCAGGGTGTGAGGCAGGTCCCAAGAGTGTAAGAGCAGAAATAGCTGGGTGCAAGACTAGGAGATGGGTGACATCATGGGTGGGTGTGTCAGGCATACTGTAAGTGGATTGGAGCCCTGTGGCTCTGGACTGCTCCTAGCTTAGCACAGCTAAGCTAGAAGTGTGTCCAAACTGCCTAGCACTCCTTACAAAGTGTAAGCGGGTGTGCGCACCACGCACTGGGTTTCACATGAAGAAATAGGAAGGTAAACCCAGAAATAGCAGCTCTGTGCTCATATGAGCACTCTGTCTGCGCGGAGCGCACACAGGCTTAAACAGGGAGGCAATGGGAAGGGAAAACAGCAGTAGGAAGGTAATCAAGGAGAACTAGCTGAGCTGCCAGGTGAAATGTATCAGAATCAGTTAATTACACAGGCAGCAGACCAGCCCAGCCCAGAACACCACTATAAACCAAGCAAAAGCCTACCCCCCCTGGTTTTTCCACACTCTACACCACCGGTGTATACAAGCGGGGAAATTTTAAAAACAAACCTATAAAATGAGAAGGGCTGCAACAGGCAACATAGAACAGCATGTGCAAGAGGCTGAGGGTGGTGAGGATGTCAATGCTGCCAAACAACTCACAGTGAGGAGACAGAGAAGAGTGTACAGACCTATGGTAACCTATTAGGGGCTACATGAGCTAGAGATAGTGGAGCGCTATAGGGTGGACAGAAACCTCCTACAGCAAATCGTTGAGCTGTGCAGGCCACACCTAACACACCACACTGGCTGAGGGGAACCCATCCCAGTGGATACCAAGGTATGTTTAGGCCTAGGTATACTGGCCACAGGTACCTTCCAAACCACAACTGGGGATAACATGGGCATCTCACAGGCATCAGCATCCAGAGTATTCCACCAGTTCCTGGATGCCATGTCAGCACATGCCAGTGAGCATGCATATTTCCTCAACACACGTGAGGTGGTGACCCGCAATATGCGTCTCTTCCACCAAATAGCTAACTACCCTGGGGTAGTGGGTGCTATAGACTGCATGCACATATGCATCAAAGCACCACCCGGTGAGCAGGGTTGGGCCTACATCAAACACAGAGGCATCCCCTCCATCAACTGCCAGGTTGTATGTGATGCCCAGGGCATTATACTGAATGCGTGTGCTGGCTGCCCTGGAAGCTATGACGATTCACACATATGGCAACTGACGCAGCTGTACCACAGATTTGCCAATATGGACATCCCCTACGGTCACCTGGTTGGGGATGTTGGGTACCCACTGGAACTGTGGCTGATGACACCCATCAGAAACGTACACACACCTGAACAATGCCATAATGAGGCACACACACAGGCCAGACATACAATAGAGTATGTGCTTGGGATGCCCAGGTTACCGTTATGGTGTCTGGACACATCTGGTGGAGCCCTGCAGTATTCACCAGCTACATGTACCCAAATTGTTATGGTATGTGCTATGCTACACAATATGATCCTGCTGAAACAGTGGCAGCAGAAACAGCATGGGGCAGGGCCACACAGCCCCCCACCAATACCAATACCTGTACAGGCACAGAGTGACTCAGAGGAGGAACAACCTGAGCCTGCCCCAGTAGGCAGAAGGGGCATGCCCAGTATGCCCTGGCCTTGGCAAAGAGGCAATGCATAGCATAAGCACTGACACAGTAGGGGCCCAAGGAATGACACCACTCTCTGACTTGCACAGACAGTAAAAGGGATGCCACACGTGACACTACCTGTGTCCAACTATTTAGAGGGAGTGTACTATGTGCATCCAACATAGGTAGCCCTCCAGCACCAACCTCAAGTCTGGCACACCCTCAAGGTAAGTCAATCAACCTACCAATTGCCAAATGGAGTAGAATGTGTTTTTACCTGTAGCCATGGTATGGATGTGAACATGCAAGGGAATTGGGTGGCCGGATGTCAAGGCAGCAGACAGTAGACACCCATTGTGGCATCATGAAATCTGTAACACATACTGGAGTCACCACAGTAGCCAGTACTACACAGGGTGACAAAACCCACTGCAGGAAATGGCCTGAGTGACATGGATGTCCATAAGAGCCACACATGCCAGTCAGGAAGGATCACATACCCAACAACAGTCTCAGCCAGTAGGACAGGTGCAGACTAACACAAACAAATGCTGTACTATGGCCTCTGAATGTGCCCTATGGGTAACCCCTCCCCCAGGCCTACACAGACAGACTGCAGCAGGCCAGGCAGTCAGATGTAAGTTGTGAAGGCTAGGAAGTCAGAAACTAATATGTAGGTAAACAAAGCTAGGATCTGTAGTACACTGGTAAGCTTCTAGATAGCAGGATAGGTAAGACTACAGACTGAAATGGAGTACCTGACATACCAGTACAGTCCTAGCAAATGTGTACAAGTGTCAGTTGTGCCCCCATCCAACGTACACTTAGAGTAACAGTCAGGTGTGACCCCCCCCCCAACTCTTGTGTAGAACAGTAGAAACAGTCAGGTGTCCCCTGCTATGCAGAAATGTAGCAACAGTCAATGGCAAATGACCGATGGATACCCTGCAGACACAGCATGCTACCTGTTGGTATACAACACAAAGGTCAGCACCGCAGTACAAACTACCTGGGCGTGATCCACACATGCAACATAGATGGCCATACTGGGCATGCTCACACACTTAGAGGAATGAAGGCAATGTCAGTCAACAACATACTGAGAGGTCATACTAGGCATGCTCACACACTTAGAGGAATGAAGGCAATGTCAGTCAACAACATACTGAGAGGTCATACTGGGCATGCTCACACACTTAAACACATGAAGGCCATGTCTGCAAACACCAGTGGACCAGACATATCTGGATGTTGCAGTTCTCAGTGTGGACACATGTCAGTATGCACCACTCCTACCTTACACACACAGTGGATAGGAATACAGACAAATATGTAAGGAGAACACACTATAATAAGCCACAGGTACATGGGCATAGATGTGTGGAAGAGGGTGACCGTGACAAGGAGCCATGCGGGCCTGTCACAACTGGCACACAGCCAAAGTGCCCCCAACACATGAGGTGCAGATGTAACCCACTGCGGATACTAGCCACCATTACCTGTCAGCATGACAGACTATGTGGTGCACATGCCAGCTGTGCAACAAGACTGTACAAGGAAGTAGCCACTTAGTAGCTGTATACACACACCTGTAACATATGACCCAGTGTGTGCCTGCATGTGGCATGTCAACCCCTACATGAATGGGGTATGGCTCATACACACACTGCCCTCCCTATAGCAGTAGTATGACAAGCCTGCTGAGGTCATCCAATGTGAATTACACCTTTGGGAGAGCTATAGCTCAGTAATATGCATGGCACATCCCATAACTGCATACTGCTGTAGTGACAGAGTAGTTAGGTAGAAGTACAAACCGCAGACCTGTCAATTGTGTGAGTGTGTGTTTGTGTGCATGCCTGTCTGTCTCTGAATGTGTAGAGGGAAATCTTGTTAGGCTACTCACACTCCGTTCAATACATATATTCAACTTTGGCAAGGCTGCTGATGTCACTCACCTAGAAGTACACCTCTGAGAAAGTGATAGCCCAGTAATCACCGTAGCGTGTTCTCTAACTGCATACTGCTGTAGTGTGATAAACTAATTAGGTAGGTGTTTGAAACCCAGACCTTGCAACTATGTGTGTTTGTGTGTGAAGCTGTGTGTGTGTCTCTGACTGAGTAGAGAGCAATGCTTTTTAGGCTACTCACACTCCGTACAATACAAATACTCTACTTTAGCAAGGCTGCTGATGTCACTCACCTAGTAATACACCTCTAGGAAAGTGATAGCCCAGTAATCTCCATAGTGCATTCTGTAACTGCGTACTGCTATAGTGTGATATACTAATTAGGTAGGTGTTTGAACCCCAGACCTGACAACTGTGTGTGTTTGTGTGTGAGTCTATGTCTGAGTGAGTAGAGAGCAATGCTTTTTAGGCTACTCACACTCTGTAAAATACAAATACTCTACTTTGGCAAGTCTGCTGATGTCACTCACCTAGTAATACACCTCTGGGAAAGTGATAGCCCAGTAATTGCCATAGCACGTCCTGTAACTGCGTACTGCTGTAGTGTGATTTAGAATGGTGGTAGTATTCCAGCTCCATCCATGCCAGTTCAGGATGTTTTGTGTGTGTTTCAGTGTCTGTGTATGAAGCAATGCATTAGAGGCTACTCACTCGCAGTACATTATAAATTCCCTACTTTGGTAGTCCTGCTGATGTCATTAATTTTGAAATACACCTTTGGGGAAGATGTACTTCAGTAATGTCTGTGGCATGTACTATAACTGTGTAGTGCTGTAGTGTAGTAAGCTAGCTAGGTAGGGGTTCTACTCCCAGACATGACAGGTGTGTGTGTGTGTGTGTGTGTGTGTGTGTGTGTGTGTGTGTGTGTGTGTGTGTGTGTGTGTGTGTGTGTGTGTGTGTGTCTGTGTGTGTGTGTTTGTAACTTGTATCCTGTGTAGAGGTAGGTGTGAGTGTGGGCAATGTGGGGGGGGGGTTCTAGTTTCATTTATGGTGGCCCTATATATATATCACAATGTCATCCATACAGGGATAACAGATGGACATAGCTGAGAGGCTGGGGTGCAAAGCCATACCAATTCATGTGACATCAAGGCCAGCCAATCACAGTTAGCAACCCCACTGTGCCTTCACATGTGACTCACAACATACATACCATGCCTGACAACATGCCCTGTATGGACAGATGACACTGACATCAGGAAATGCTGTTAGCATGCTATCATTGTAGGTGCAATGTAAATCTGCTGACCAGTACCAGTCCCTATTGCAGGTGGGCAGGACTGGCACATCTGATGATAAGCTGTGTTCAAAGCATGGGTCAGACACCTCAGGTGCAGTTCCACATGTCACTGTACATGCATGTGGGAGGTGTGCACCTCTCAGACACCATACATATCATGGACTAGGGAACACATACATGGCAAGTGATGCACAGCATTGGCCACACACAATAGTCACACAGGTGACTGGATGACAGATACAATACCCACCTGTGTGGGCAAATGCAGAAGCTACAGGCCTGTGCCACAATGCAGACCATTGTCATGTGGCCTGATGCCAAGGTATACCCATCGCCTACCCTTGTATATCCTGCTGGCACTGCTGGCCACCACACACTCGTGCAGACATGCACCCATGCATGTCTGAACTGGCACCCTGTGTGTTTGTGTGTGTGTTGTATGGTGCGTATGTCCACATCCACATGCACTACTCCCCCCAGGGCACAGTGAAGCATGCCGCTTGATGTCTGACACCCCCTCATACTCAATGCCCATACGACCTCCGTATGACCCATGTGGTGCATGTGTTCCCTGCACATTGATGTGTTCATAGGTTCATATGTTGGTACTAGGCTATCGACCCTAGGGCCTATACAAGCCTAACCATAAAAATTCCCTGAATATTTCTTCCCACAATATTTACTTCTTTGGAACCCTGTCTAGCAGGGTGACTGACATGATCCCTGGGGTGAATTTCCTATCTCCCATCCAATCCTCAAGGTTCCTTTTGAAGGGGGCCAAGGAGGCACTTTGCTTGACATGTATGGGCAGTCTATTCCAGAGTATGGGGAGTCCCTGGGTTAGGAATCTATCCCTCCAGCATGTTTTGTTCATTGTGATGACAAGGTTTAGATACCTGGAGCGTGTGGCTCTGAGGGATTGGGATTTCTTTAAGTGGAGCATGTCCAACAGCTCAGGGTTTGACATGACCTTGTATGTTAAGCAGAGATCGCCTTTGGGTAGACGATATGCCACAGAGTATAGCTGGAGTTTTTTTAGACGGTCAGCAAATGACATCTGCTTTAGGCCTGTGATTCTTTTGGTGAGGTATTTCTGTGGCCTTTCCAGCTGTTGCAGATGTCTTGTGAGGTACATACCAAATGGGGCATTATACTCTATAATGGGTCTAATGAGGGATGAGTGCAGTGGGACAATGACTTCCTTTTTTCTGGATGAAAAGCCCTTAGTGATGAGGTGTGCCACATAGAAGGATTTCCTGACTGTTGTGGCGATGTGGTTATTGAAAGTGAGACCACTGTCCTCCTGTGTCCCTAAGTCTCTCATCACACTTTCAATGTTTAGTGTACTGCCACCTATGTGGTAATTCATGGGTACATGTTTTTTTCCAAAGGGGATAACTATATATGTCTTGGCATTAAGCTTGAGCCCATGGCTCTGACACAAGGCATCTGTTTCTGTAAGGCCCTTTGGTAGAATATCCACATCATTTGGGGATTCAATAATGGCTCCCAGTTTGCAGTCATCTGCAAACTTTGTTAGACAAAGTCCCTTAGTGTTGGCCTGTACTTCAGAGAAGTAGATGCCAAACAAGCGTGGTCCCAGGACTGAACCCTGAGGTACTCCACTTGTCACTTGTTTGGAACTGGATTTGGAGTCAGCTACTTTTACAGTCTGGGTTCTGTTAGTAAGCCAGTTGGCAACCCATCGAGTGATGTAGGGATTAATGCCCAGTTTAGTAAGTTTATCTATGATTCCAGAGTGGTGGATGGTGTTGAAGGCCTTGGCGAGGTCCAGATAGGCTGTGTGGAATGCCTTACCCTCATCCACAGCTCTGGAGACTGATTTGAAGAAGTCAATCAGATTCAGGAGACAAGATCGGCCCTTCACAAACCCAAATTGGGTGGGGTCCAGTGTTTGAAGGTTGCCAATCTCTTTGTTTATAAGTTCCATGATAATGCGTTCCATGCCCTTGCAGATCATGCTTGTCAAACTGATGTGACAGTAGTTGCTGGGTTCCAAGGTGGATCCCCCCCTGTGGAGTGGGATAACTGTAGCTGTGCGCCACTCAGTGGGCACGAAGGCTGAGGTGAGGCTATGATTAAACATGACACTTAGGTGAGGTGCCAGTTCATTTTGTAGTTCATGTAGTACACAGCCTGGGATGTCATCTGGTCGCATGGATGCTGTATTCTTAGCTTTGGAGAGTGAGGTTTCTACCTGTGTAGCCGTGATTACCAGAATTTGGCAATCGTTTGGTATTGAGATGGGCCCTTTAGGGGGTGAGAGGGGGTGAAGTTGGCACTAAATTGATCTGCCAGGATATTGGCAATATCCTTGGGATCAGTATATTTAATGCCATTCTGTTATAGCTCAGAGCAGATCTGAGCATTGTCATTTAGATTCTTGACATAACTATAGAATAAACACATTAAAGCGTGTACTGTGCTATGCCAGCTCGACAAGGACCTCGCTTCACTGAATTATCGGTTTGGTTTGTTTCGTTTTTTTCATAACTATAGAATGCCTTGTGGTTGTCTTTGGAATCTTTGGCAATTTTATTTTCGTAACTAGCTTTTGAGGATTTTATGAGGGATCTCAGCTTCTTACTGAGGCTGGTGAGGGAGTTTTTTGCATCCTGGGATTTTCCTCTTTTCTGCAACCGTTTCTTCCTTCTGTTGTATAGTTTGTTTATAGCAGGGGACCACCAGATTGGCTTCCTTTTTTTGGAGAACAGCATCTTGGTTCTATTTGGGATGGCACGATTCATGCACGAGTGGATGTGCTCATACATTGCCTTAGTGTAGGATTCTGCAGTCGAACTTTCAGATCCCGTCTGCATGGGTGTCATGAAGTTTGTCACTTCTGACTTCAGTAGAATGAAGTTGGCTTTGGAGAAGTTTTTTAAGGAGGTTTCCTTACTGGGAGGTGGGCGTGGCATGCGGATGTCTAAAGTGATTTGCTTATGGTCAGACCTGACCAATGAGGGGGTAACCACTGGTGTGGAGCATCTAGCTCCCATGTTGGTAATGACCCGGTCTAGGATATTGGAGCCCCTGGTGGGACAATGGATTAGTTGATCCAGGGCATTGGAATTTATGAATTCCAAGAACCATTGGGAAAAGGAGTTGGTACGCAAATAGTTTTCCCAGTTAATGGCAGGGTAGTTGAAATCACCTAGTATTAGGGTGTTTGGTTGTATCTTAATATTTTCCAGTATGTTTAGAAATGTGTAGTGAGACTCTTGGGGCATGGTGGGGGATCTGTAGAAAGCTACAATTTGGATTGCAGTCTTACCTAGTATTAGTTGCACCTGGAGAATTTCCGATGCATTGTGTTGGGCAACTAGCCTGGAGGTGTGAATATCCTTGGTGAATATGGACACTCCTCCACCTTTAGTGTTTTGGTCTTGGTTTTGTGGCCGAAAGGTGTGGTAAGAGTTGTAGCCTGGTGTTGCAGGGGTGCTCTCTGGAGCCTTGAACCAGGTCTCAGTCACTGTGGCAATCCCACTAGTAACGAATAGCACTCCTGGCCCTGCCAAGTCTGTTAATGTGTGTGTGTCCCTGTGTGAGTGTGCCTGTGGTGACACTGGCATCTGTTCATGCAGACAAGCATGTGTACATCACCTACTGTATATCTACCGTAACCCTGTTGCAGATGTCACTCACCATCACATATATGTTCTGAGTGCTCCCCACCAGATCACACATGTGGTGCATCCAATAACAGCATCGAACTGTGATAGCACTACATAGCTCTCGGGGGTTCGATACCCTGTGCTAGTAGGTGTGTGACACAAACATGCTTCAGTTTTACCCTCCCACCCCTCCCTGACATGCATTCTCCTCTTTCTGCTTCCCCCACTCCCTCTCTGGCAGATGTGGAGGCCCACACCTGCATTGCTTAGGCAGCAGCATGTGTATTTTAAGTGATGCTCATGATCAGCTGATGGCCTCTGCACGAACTGCAGCTCTTCCCTAGCCGATTGCATGTGGAACAGGTGTGGTAACATTCCCATAGCCAATTGCATGGAAACACACTCCAATACCTGGGAGCATCCTGGTGGCGTTGGCCCTTGTCTGTCACTGTGAGCAGGAGCTAGAACTGTTGTTTGGTAAACAGTATTTCAGATGGGTTGGGGATTTACCCTTAACAACATACACTGTGGAAAGAGGGCAACAACAGGAGGGGGATTTGCCTGACCTGACTACAGACTGTAAGTGCTGGTATACTACATATGGAGTAATGTTGGATTAACAGTGTTTGTCTGGATATGCCTGTCGTACATGCCGCAATACCTGCCATGTCAGTTCCATGTATATCAGGAATCCCCATCTGTAGGGTCATCTTCTGAAAGGGCAGTGTTGTGCCTTTGATTTCGTGTGTTAGCCACGATGCATCTATATGTGGAATGCCAAAGGTAGTGTGAGGATTGCAGTCTGTTGACAGTGAAGGCTGTGACAGTTACTGACTACATATCCCTCATTGGACATATGCTGCAACAAACCCCTTTACAATGGTAGATTAATGAGGGTATCACAGCAACATGTCTATACTGGCCCTGTGTTTGTGCTGTCAGCCACACCTCTGTCAACCTTTGTACATATGTTGTGCATGAAGTGGTGCATATGTGCTGTACACCGTTAATAGTGTCATCATATGTGATAACAAGCCAGTGACATATCAGAGTGCTACACGTGTCATGTGCAGTATGGGTTACATTTAATGCCATATCCTGGACATTCTGTGGATGTTTGTACAGTACTGAGGTCTGTGTAGTGATGGCGAATGTTGGCAGTGTGTATTGTTAATATGTACTATGGCCTGTGTAGAGACTGTTGTAGATGTCATTGTTCTAGCTCCCCTTCTATCTGATGTTACATGCTGCCCCACTGTATGGTACCATTTTACCTTACATGTTTGTAGGGCCATACACACACATGTCCCATACCACAGACAGCCATCAGACCAGACTGTGTAGCAGACCAGTATATGTAGGGTCATTCTGTGAGTGGCACATATGAGGATGGTGTAGGACAGATAGTCTGTATACTGTACTATTATGCTAGCATACCATATTTGGCTGTGGCTGTGTTCACATTGGTTGTGGTTATGCACTGTCACACAGGTGTATCCTACCCTGTGCTGTGACATGGCTGTCGAGCCTGCTATATATGCAAGTACTGTACCATGATAACCTTAGGATGTCTGTCAGTAGCCAATGGCACACATGTTATGAGCAGATGTCACCTTCCACACACACACCATTTCTGTGACAACAATCCCAATGACATAGCAAATGTCTATTAATATACCAGCTATACATACCAGACATCCCCTTGCACTATGACATTGGGACTATAGGGGCTGGGGTAGGGCTACACTCCATGTCCAGGACATATGGTGGGACTATATGGACATGTACTTATCCAGATAGCCATATATATATCTGAGTACACATGTGTAGTACTTCCAGTTACCACTGTTATGGCAACCACCCACTATGAATCCCTACATCATGTGGGCTTATTCCCTGTACATTCCCTGTGTGATGGACATCCTTCTTGTGTGTGGGCATCAATGTTACAGACAGCAGGTAGCAATACCTTTTACAGGAGAAACTGCACACTCAGGGCAGCCACATATATGTAGGAGGATCAGGACATATAGACAGACTGTGAGTAGAGTGGTGTAATGCTTTGCATAGTACTGGTGTTACAGGGTTTGTGTGTGTGTGTGTGTGTGTGTGTGTGTGTGTGTGTGTGTGTGTGTGTGTGTGTGTGTGTGTGTGTGTGTGTGTGTGTGTGTGTGTGTGTGTGTGTGTGTGTACATACTAGTTTACCTTGGACTGCAGTCTGTCTGCATAGCCCACTACTGTGGGCCTATCCTCTAGCTGGACAGAGGTATGCCTATCATGTGTTGTCTGTCCACCACACAGGTCCTGTGTCAGATATTACACTGGCAGTGTGTATGTTGCGTGCTAGCAGTACATGGGTATATACATTTGTGTCCCTGATGTCTTATTCCTGCATAAGGGTATGTTGCAACACATCCTGTAACACCAGCATGTTCCAAGGTGCGTAACATCAATATTTCGAGTATGGCCCTGTGTTCCTGCCTTTGTCCTCCACATATATGGCAGGCTTTGTCCTGCTGTGATACGGTTAGGGGTAGTTAGGTAATGGCCTATCATTAATTACTGCTAGCATTCCTACTATCATCCCAGTCATAACGTGGACTCCCACAACATTTGTTGGTAAGGGTCCATACATGTGATAGATACATTGACATTACCACAAGTAATGAATGTCACCCTAGGGCTTCACTAAAGGGTGTAATTGGAGACTGCTGAACTACATATGATATTGCTGATTGTTACATATCATGCAGGCAAATCCTTTGTCTACTATTGTATGAATTGAAGGGCTTCGCCTGAACACCATAGTATGTTATATATCCGCACTGTCTGCATCTGCTGTTTTGTGTGGGCCTTGCATCCATCACTGGTTATATACATCAACATCTATGTGCTGTCAGTAATGGCATACATTATTGTATGGTACACAAATCAAGGTTGTCTGTGTATACATACCTGTGTGTCGTGTCATGTCCTTTGAATTGTGAGTGGGTATATGTGCAATGTATGTATCCCCTTTGTGGGGCTGGTTGCCACACCACACATGTCACAGGTGCCAGTTACAGGGCTTGTGGCTGGGGATATACATTGCACCCAGTACGTCCACACTACTTCCACATATGTATGGCTACTAATACCCTTTGTCTGTGTATATGTGTATGTACCCATATATCCCATATATCTCATATATATATATATATATATATATATATATATATATATATATATATATATATATATTGATTTATATATACCTGCACATGATTATCAATGTATGGATGTGTGTGCATATCTGTACCATTGCAATGTGTACCCCTTCAACATAGTACATTTCCTGTGGTACAAATGCCTATCTGCATGATATGTTACAGATATTACCTTGACATGTACAGATGACTTGGATTACTGTTGGAGCATTGTAGCTGTGTTGTGGTGGGTCCTGCCGTCAAGTACTGCATGTGCTGGATATTGGATTGCACAGCATATTCATTATGGCTGGGGGGAGTTACATAGCAGTAATTACCAGGTGTACCTCATTTGTGCCCCCACCCCCATTAACTGTGCTCATGGTCTGTTATGTAGTACAGAGTGGGCCAGGAGTCCATTCCCATGTGGAAATCATATACACATGTCTATCTGTATATACATATATATATATATATATATATATATATATATATATATATATATATATATATATATATATATATATATATATATATATATATATATATATATATATATATATATATATCTGCATAAGTATATATGTGAAACCCCCATATATAGAGGGATAGAACTGGACATTGATATAGCTCTAGCTATGTATATGTATTTATATATATATATATATATGTATGTATGTATGTAGATATATATATATATATATATATATATATATATATATATATATATATATATATATATATATATATATATATGGATATATACACTGAACATATTAATCTATCTATGTACGTTTGCTGTTATATGGTTATTTGTGAGTCATACATACACACATATATATACCTATAGCTGTCTATCTGTCTACATTTACAAATGTATATCTGTCCATATGTCCATGCATGTTCGGCCTATATGTCTGGCCTGTACCTCATTCTCTTGGCAATTGACATGGATGACCTTAGCACTGAGGTCAGTCATTTGTGCCGACACGTACGTGTTTCAGACATATCATCTCCTTCAATATATGTGATCTACTACATATAACTGTGTAACTTGCAAAGTTTTAAGTGTATCAGAGCAAGATATGACAAATATCCCTATATGTACCCACATTATGGTGCACTATGTCCGGGATACATGTATTAAGAGGTTGTGTAGTGTGTTATTACTACATTTCCTGTGCTGTTGACTGATTGTTCTGGATGATATGTATGTGAAATGAGTGGTTATGTACATCTGCCATGGTTTACCGGTAAATCACATAGTGTATGATGTGCAGGGTCCCCAGGTGTGGGCCTTGCAGAGGTTGTATATTTTGTTTCAGGGCAGAACACCGGCTGTCGGATATAGAGTGAGTTAGGGACATTTGAGCGGTTGTACGTGGGTGTGCATGGGTTTGCACAGAGCTAAGCAATGCTAACCTCTGGTTGAATTTCCTTACACTCAACTAGCATCTACTTAGCTCAATCTATGTAGGCAATGCTTACCCCCACGCAAATACACGTACATACACTTACACCTACTTATCCATGTGCACTACTGCTGTTTTGTGCTTACACATGCTTACTAGTGCCTTAGTCATTATGACACTTCACATGTGCATTTCAGGCAATACTCCTGTGCAAATATAAATGTTGTTTAGTAGGTTATACAGCACAATGATGTTAACATATGGATTTCACATGGAAAATAGGATGTGCTGCAGTGGGACTCAACCCAGGCATGCGTGTGTGTTAGGCAGATGCTCTGGCCACTACACTATTGCTGTTCTGCTTCATTTTCATATGTCTACCATAATGACATACCCATGTTCCCTTCCCCTGGCCCCTGAGCTCCACGTACACAGCATTCATCCATTCCCCAGTTGCTAGCCCTGCCATACCACTCCTCCACACATTTCTCTCTCTGCACGTCTCGGTACACCTCCAGTATACTTTCCCCACCCAAGCGTCTACAGGCTCTTCATCCATTTAGACACATAGATACCAGACTTCCCTTGATCCTCCTCCGATACTGCTGGTGACATCAATGTGACCCACAACTGTTCGTTCATCCCACCAGGGACGGACCTGTTGTTGGGTCAAGAGTAGGCCTATCTGGTCTACAGTGTTTCTCCCACTGGTAGCATCCTGCCAGAGTATTATGTAGCAGCAGTTTGCTGACACACCTGGCCAGCCTCATCTCCCAGTTCCATGGAACCAATGCCCCAGGTGTGACATACTGTGCATGAAGCACACTCACATGCCCCCACGGTGTGCACCGTATATCATTATTCCCTTCAGTATTATGCAGGACTACTGTTCTCACAGTATGATTGGACAGGCACTGTTCTGTGCTGCACATAGACTGCTCATAATACTGTGGTTGAGCAATGGAGACATGTTCTGGTATTAATCTACACACTTATATACATTTCCTATACTGTTTGATGACTGTGCTGGATGATGTGTTTGTGATCACAGCAGCTGAATGTGTATCCACCATGACTTAGTGGAACTCACATCGACTATAGTGTGCAGGGTCAGGGGTTTGCAACCTGGCAGTGCTGATTATTTTGTTAATGGCCACAACAACAGCTGTTGGCTACAGAGTGACTAAGGTACTGTAGAACATTTGTAGGTGGGTGTGCGCTGGTTTGCATGAAGCACAGCATTACTGACCTCTGGTTGCAGCGTCTTGCACTGAGTTAGCTTCTACATTGCTTCACCAGTGTGGTAATTGCATACTGATGGCCAAAGAGGCTTAAACCCACTTGCTCCCACATACACGCACAACATCGTGCATTTTGTTCACATTTGTCAACCGGGACAATCGGACTGTATTCTTGTCCATTGTCAGCAGTGGCCCAGGGTATAGAGCTCCACACTGACCCCGGCTACTTATTCCAATTAATACTGGGGTGTTCACATTCATAGAGGGTAACAGATGTAACATAGCTACGTCCCCCATTCTTCATGCTTAGTTTACATTAAAATGTCGGTATTATCCATGCTTGGGTCAGGTTTACATGTCAGATATGACTGTTGACAAAGGTCAGTTTAAGGTGAATTTGGATTCCTGTTTCACATTTATGGATAGGTTACATGCAGGTATTTGTGGTAGGTGTAGTTATTCCATACCTGTGTGGTACAGTAGAGGGGAATAGCTAAGGAGTAGGTAGGTAGTGTGGGTGACATTGTAACTGTATAGTAGCCTGTAGGTATAATTGGATGGGGAGCAATAGGAAAGGTTTGTCGGATGTTGGAATTTGTATGCGAAGCAGGACAAGAGGTGTCGGTATCACTAGTTGATGTAGTTGTATAGAGTGTGAGGTGGGGGGCAGGGTTTCACAAGGTGGTGAGCCTGTGCTGCTCCAGGTGTCCTTGTGGTGTTCCTTCATGTGTTAGTTACATGTGTCCTGTGGGACAGCTGTGATACTACATGTGGGTTGGGGTTCCAGATACTGGCAATATAATGGGGGAAGAGGGTGTCACCTACATGTAACCATAAACATTAATAGAAATGGAACAGGGGCAGAAAGGTACGTGGTGTGCATGAGGCACAAAGGGGGGGAATTATCCAGGGATGTGCAGGACGGCTGCAGGGAAGTACCACAGCTAGCCATGTTGGCTATGACAACATTTGGTGTTTGCGTTGGACACTCACACCCCTGGGTGGGGGTGAGGACTACAATAATATATTGTGATGCCAATTAGATCAGCTTACATGCCTACAGTGGGGTGTTGCAACCATGTGTTTGTAGGTATTCTGTAGTGGGTTATGCAACAACACATATGGTTATACCATACTTTGCCATGTAAACTGGACTGTGCTGTGGTGGGACCCATATCGGGAATGGCTGCCCATTAGGCAAAAGCATACCTGTCAACTGTACAGTTTCCGCAGACTGTCCAGAGTTTGCTTCATAATACTGGTGCATTCCTCTTACAATCTGCACCTGTCTGGCAAATACCTGGTAAAAGAAGTTATTAAATACAGACAAGTATTTGGGTTTAAGACTCCACATCCTTCAGACGAGTCATGCCAATGCATAACCTATTATACTATCAGCTTTCTAAGGTTGCAAGTGGAATATGTAATTTCTGTCCCTATTTGTCCCCCTAACGGTTTAGATTCTGTCCAGTGGTTTTGCTGTTAGAGGTTGAGAGGTATGGGCAGAAACTCTGCCCAATTCGCAATATTACTTACATCCACAGGGTGGTCCGAATACAACTGCACCAGTCAACATCTGCATGCCTAGGCCCATAATTGCATACCCATAGTTTCCCCACCTGCCCCTCCTCTACAGCACTCATCCTTACTGTGGGTGCAGGTGGGGTCTAACCACATCACTATACACTGCCCACTCTCTACGTCTTGGGACCCATGTCATATGTTGTCTCGACCCATAGGTCATCAGGCTTGCCCAACCTACTGGTCCGTGTACATGCACAGCCTGGTTAGATAAATCATCACAGGGACTGACTCCGATCATCATCAATTTCTGGGGTGTCCCACAAGGGACATTGTTGTCTTTGTTTCATGATTAGAGTTGCCAGGTCTCTCCCACTGCTAGTATCCTGCCTGTGGTCTGGGAAGCAGTGGTGTGTTTACTTGTATCGTGTGTTAGTATGTTTCACCTGTCTAGCTGGGGGGAGGGTTGATGTGACGTGTTACACGTTTGTTGATTGGACCCCTCACCCCCATTGGCATGGCCTGTGTACATATGTAATTTTTAACTGCTGTACCATATATATATATATATATATATATATATATATATATATATATATATATATATATGTATATATATATAGATATATATATATATATATATATATATATATATATATATATATATATATATATATATATATATATATATATATATATATATATATATATATATGAGTCTACCTGATAACGCCGACATGCCAAAACACTGACAACGAAATAACCGACACCACAAAACTGAAAGTTCAAAAACACGAAACTTCACATGCCTAACAAACCACAATCCTGACAATCAGCAAAACAAATAACTTTTCCAAAAAACACACACACAACACAAGCACACCAAACACCTTACAAACCTACACTAAACCTTACACACACAACTATCTATGCACTAACCTTAACACAAACCCTAACCCTAAGGTCCATCACTATCGCACACTTACCTTACCCGCACCCTAACCCTAACTCACATAATCAGCCCCTAACCCTTAAGTCTGTCACTATCACACACTTACCTTACCCGCACCCTAACCCAAACTCACTTAATCCTCCCCTAACCCTAAAGTCCGTCACTATCACACACTTAGCTTACTTGCACCCTAACCCTAACTCACTTAACCCTCCCCTAAACCTAAAGTCCGTCACTATCACACACTTACCTGACCCGTACCCTAACCCTAACATCCATCACTATCACACACTTACCTTACCCGCACCCTAACCCTAACATCCATCACTATCACACACTTACCTTACCCGCACCCTGACTCTAACGTCCGTCCCTACAGCACACTTAACTTAACATGTCAGTGTTCTCAGCATTGGGATTTTCAACTGTCGGTCTTCTCCGTTGTCGATCTTCCGGTGATATATATATATATATATATATATATATATATATATATATATATATCTGCTGTATACTACTATTTAATAAATTGTTTTCTAGTCCTGAGGAGCTTTTCTCCCCGGGTCTCTGCTGTAAATGAGCCAAAAGCTCAGCCATTCTTACCAGGTTAACAGATGTAAATTAAATAAATAAATCAATGAATATCCTAGCTATGTTTATGTGTATGTTTACATACATATATACATATATATTTCTACATATCTATATACATATAGATATATATATCTGTATATGTATGCATACATATAGTAGATATATATATATATATATATATATATATATATATATATATATATATATATATATATATGTATATGGATGTATGGGTGTCTGCATATGTATGTATCTGTATGTGGGTATTTAATTATATTCTGTCTCTGTATGTATACGTTTACACTACGGAGAGGAGGAGGTTTAACTCCATGTAGATATGGGTATATATACACACACACCTCTACATTTTTCCATCCACATCTGGTTATTCCATTCTTTTCCATGTACAATAGACTGTGTGCAGTGGGACTAGTAGTGGGAGTGGCTGCCCGTTGGGTGGTGGCCCAAGCCAATGCACACTATTGCTTACATCCCTGTGGTGGTCCACATAGACCCACTCCAGCCAACACCTGCATAGCTAGGCCTATAATTTCATACCCATAGTTCCCAAACTGCACATCCTTTTCGTCACTCTTCCTTACTCCGGGTGCAGGTCGGGTCTGGCCAGACCAGTACACTCTACCCACCCCCCACTTCTCGGGATCCATCATATTTGTTGTCTCGCCCCATGGATCATAGGTTCATAGGTACATACTAGGCTATGTGCCCGAAGGCATTTATAAGCCTAGCCAGAATGTGTTGACTTTCGCCGCCCCCTTAGATTAGTTCCCTGTGCCTCTGTCCAGCAGACCATTGAAGTGATCCCTAGGGTAAACTTTCTGTTTCCCATCCACTCATCAAGGTTTCTCTTGAAGAGGGTTAGTGAGGAGCTCTCCCTAATGTAGATTGGAATCTTGTTCCAGAGCATGGGAAGTCTCTGGGACAGGAATCTATCCCTCCAGAACGTCCTATTTATTGTTGTGGTGAGGTTTAGATCCCTGGAGCATGTGGCTCAAGGGGATATGGTTTTCTTTAGGTGGAGCATGTCCATCAATTCTAAGATGGACATGGCCTTGTATGTCAGACAGAGATCACCTCTGAGTAGGCGGTATGCAACTGAGAACAGGTGGAGTTTCTTTAGTCGAGCTGCATAGGGCATCTGCTTGAGGCCAGTGGTCCTCTTGGTGAGGTACTTCTGTGGTCTTTCCAGTTGTTGCAGGTGTCTTGTAAGGTACATCCTAAATGGGGCATTGTACTCTATGATGGGTCTGATGAGTGATGCATAGAGGGGCCCAATGACCTCTTTCGATTTGGATGCAAACCCTTTTGTGATTAGGTGGGCCACATAGAAGGATTTTCTAACCACTTTGGCAATGTGATTATCAAAGGAGAGGTTACTATCTACTTGGGTCCCCAGATCCCTTATTACATCTTCCATATTTAGGGGGCTACCACCTATGTGGTAGTTTGTGGGTACTTTGTTTTTTCCAAAGGGTATGACTATGCACTTTTTGGCATTTAGCTTGAGGCCATGGTTTTGACACCAGGTATCTGTCTTAGTGAGACCCTTTTGGAGGATGTCTGTATCAGCTGGAGAGTCAATTATAGCCCCTAGTTTGCAGTCGTCTGCGAACTTGGTCAGCCATAGTCCTTCTGTGCTTGCCTGTACCTCTGAGAAGAATATGCCAAACAGGAGGGGTCCTAGGACTTAGCCCTGTGGAATGCCACTTGTAACCGGTTTAGAGTCCGACCTAGCTCCCGCAACTCTTACCATGTGGGTTCTGTCCGTGAGCCTGTTGGAAACCCATCTCATGATGTAGGGGTTTATGTTCAGGCTGGTGAGCTTGTCTATAATACCTGAGTGGGGAATGGCGTCAAAGGCCTTTGCAAGGTCTAGGTAGACTGTGTGGACAACCTTTCCATAGTCTAAAGCCTTGGTAACTGTGTCAAAGAAGTCCACCAGGTTTAGGCGGCATGGTCTGCACTTAACAAAACTGAACTGGGTAGGGTCCAGTGTTTGGCGGTTTCCAATGTCTCTGCTAATGAGTTCCATGATGATGCACTTCATAGCTTTGCAGACCAAGCTAGTCAGGCTTATAGGGCGATAGTTCCCGGGGTCCGTTGTGGCTCCACCTTTGTGGAGTGGAATACCTGTTGCTGTGCACCACTCTGTTGGCACATAGTCTGTGGAGAGGCTGAGTTTAAACAGTGTGTTTAGGTGAGGGGTTAGTTCATCTTTGAGCTCATGTAGGATGCAGCCTGGGACACTGTCCGGTCCCATTGATGCTGTGTTTTTGGCTTTGATGAGGGCTGTTTTAACCTAAGTGTCTGTGATTTCAGGGGAACTACATTCTTCTTGTATAGTTATGGGCCCTTTTGGGGGTGATAGGGGGGTGAAGTTTGCACTGAACCTGTCTGCCAGGATGTTGACTATATCGGTCGGTTCAGTGTATCTTGTGCTATTCTGCACTAACTCTGAGCAGATCTGAGAATTGCCACTTAGATTCTTGACATAGCTAAAGAACACCTTGTGGTTATCTTTGGAGTCCATGGCAATTTTTCTTTTGAAGCTAGCCTTGGATGATTTTATGAGGGAACATAGTTTCTTGCTGATACTGATCAGGGATGTCTTCCCTTCTTGGGATTTTACTCTTTTCTGTACTAGTTTCCTCCTTCCATTGTATAGCTTGTTTATGGCAGGGGTCCATCAGACTGGTTTCTGTTTCTTGGAGGAGTGAGTCTTGTTTTTTTTTTGGGATAGCATGATCCATGCTTTCTTGTAGGTGCCCGTAGAGTGCATTAGTAAAGGATTTTGCAGCTTGGAGAGCATTATCCTTTAGCATAGGGGCTTTGAAATATCCCACCTCGGTCTTAAGTAATGTGAAGTTTGCTTTTGAAAAGTTTTTCACGGTGGTTTCTTTGACTGGGGTTGGTGGCAGAATGTGGATATCCAGAGTAATTAGTTTATGGTCAGATCTAACCAGCGGCTGATTGACCTCCGGTGTGGAACACCGGTCACCTATGTTGGTGATGACCAGGTCCAATATGTTGTCACCTCTGGTGGGGGTGTTGACCAGTTGATCCAGGGAATTTGAGTTTATAAATTCTAGGAAATATTGAGCAAGGGAGTTTGTACTTGAGTAGTTCTCCCAGTTAATGTTTGGGTAATTGAAATCACCCAATATCAGGGTGGTTGGTAGGACCTTTATGTTTCCCAGTGTTTCCAGGAATGTAGCGTGGGGGTCCTGGGGCATGGTGGGTGATCTGTAGCAAGCTATAATTTGAATAGCTGTTTTGCTCATTGTTAGTTGCATGTGGATGATCTCTAAAGCATCGTGCTGTGCCACTAACCTGGAGGTGTGGGTATCCTTGATGAATATGGATACTCCCCCCACCGTTTGTATTTCAGTCTGGGTTTTGTGGCCAAAATGTATGGTATGAGTTGTAGCCTGGTAGTGCTGGGGTGCTCTCTGGAGCCTTAAACCAGGTTTCTGTTTCTGCACATATATCGATTTTCTCCATACTGAGGAGTGCCTCAAATGCATGCATTTTGAGGTTTAGATTTCTGGCATTGAGTAGCATTACCCTCAGTTTTTTTTGCTTGTGCTATTTACGGCAGTGGGTTTGTCTTTTGAGACTTGCCTAAAAAAGGCACTATGGGAGTGGCAAGAGCCTTGGCCAGTATTCAAAAGCCTAAGGGTGACAGGTGCAAGCCATCTCTAGCGAAGCAGCGTGGCTTGTCGAGCATGTCATCCCAGGCTGACAGGCACTGGATCCTCTTTGAATGACACCAGAAGCTTAGCCAATTGTTGAAATTGATAATTTTTTTCTCTATACCGTGGTATCATTCTTGGTGAGGGCAGGATGCTACTCAGGGTCAGGGTCATACCGGCCTGGGCTACGTGATCAGAGAGCTCCTCCATGTCTCTTTTCATGTAGTCCAGGGAGATATGGCTCAGGTCATTCACACCAACATGGACAATGACAGAGTCATATTAGTACTTGTTGTGGAGTGACCTGAGTGCTTGTGTTATGTGGCGGATCCTAGCACCCGACAGGCAGCTAACAGTAACCTTCTCCTTGTTCAGCCTAGTGAGAGGGACATCAGTGTGCCTGACTATAGAGTCACCTATTACTAGTATGTTGGGTATGTTATTTTGCCTTAAGGGCTATGATTGTGTGGCACACTGGTTTTGTGAAGTATGTGTTTCATAGTTTGTGTTGGGGGGGGTGGAGGTTGCTTGGATGTCTACTTTGGAAGTCCCTGTTGCTTTTGCAGATTTTTACTTAGAGCCTCTGAGTATGTTTTCATGTACTTATGTGTGTTTTGTGCCGGTGCTGGTTTCATAGGTCTATGTGAGACTGGTGGTGTGATGCAAGTAATTCCCTTCTCCTCTTGACTACCTGGTCCAGTTTTGGGTTGAGAGAGCTTAGCCTCCAGTTTGTCTGTATAATTGCATCACTTGCATGTATTAGTGTTTGGTGGAAGGAGGAGAAGGTTGTCTGTGTACATGAGGCAATTGTAACATTGCCTCAAAATGCCCAGATTCACCAGTTGGACCAGAGAGTACACAATCATCTGGCTTCCCCTACCTTGTAAACTGGGAACATGCGTGGCCTGCCATTGAACATCGGTGTAATGGCAGGAAACCCAAAAATCATTGAATTTTTGGGTGTTCCACAAGGGACATACATGTCTTTGTTTCAAGATTAGACTTGGCGAGTCTCTCCCACTGGTAGTATCCTGCCTGTAGTCTGGGAAGCAGTGGTGTGTTTACTTTTATTGTGTGTCTGTATGTTTCACCAGTCTAGCTGGGGGTGGGGGGTGTTGATTCTACGTGTTACATGTTTGTTGATTGGACCCCTCACCCCCATTTGCACGGCCTGTGAACATATGTAATTCGTAACTGCTGTATGATATCCTAGCTATATACATGTGTATATTTATACACACACACACACACACACACACACACACACATATATATATATATATATATATATATATATATATATATATATATATATACATATTGCTGCATATATCTAATGACATGTGGATGTATGGCCTTAAAATCGCTTACTAGTGCTGACATATGCTTACTACTGCTTCTTGCTGCTTAACCTAACTAATGCTTTATGCATAATGAGACTGACACCTCACATGTGCATTTCCTGCAGTACTCAAGGTTAATATATATATATATATATATATATATATATATATATATATATATATATATATATATATATATATATATGTATACATCTATGTTCTTTCGTGGCAGCAGTACTCCAGGTCATATATATATGTTATTCAATGGGTTATGCAACATACATATTACTCATAACGTGCTTTGCCATGGGAAATGGTTACCTTTCTCTTTCTGTTTCTCGCTTACATCCATGGGGCGGTCCCATTTGAATGGGTCCGTCCAACCCTAGACACGCCTCGGCCCATAATGTCTTACCCATCATTCCCTTCACCCCCTCCCTCCTCCACATCAATCATCCTTCCTACAGGTTCCATCCGAATCTCACCACACCATTACACATTGCACACTCTCCACTTCACGGGACCCATCATGTAAGTTGTCTCACCCCATGGATCTTTGGGTTCCCTCACATTCAGTCTGTGAACATACATATTATTTTTAGCAGAATGTTTGGGGTTGTCCCGCTAGGGACGAACATGCGTTTGTTTAAGATTAGACTTTTCATGTTGACACTGTTTCTCCCACTGGTAGTATCCTGCCAGTAGTCTGGGTAGCAGTGCTGTGCAACGCTTAGCAGTGCTTCATATTCGATTTGCATGATATTTGCCTTTTAACATTGATGTCTTCATTACATGTTATATATGTGTCTTGTATCCTTGATTCATGTGTACGTACGCTTTATGGGGTCCTGGGAACTTCAACACTTTATTGCAATAACACCTCACATCTGGCCTTACTGCAGTACTCCAGTTCACATATTTATGTTATGTACCAGGTTATACCACTTCACACTGTACATAGATTCAGTTCACGTTTGGTTTGATTTTCCTGTGGTGAGAATTAGTTTGCTGATACCTCATGCATATCTATTGTTTAGTGGCTTAGTGGTTAACTACTGTGACTATAGTGTACAAGGTCCTGAGTTTGAGCTTTGCAGAGACAGTTTATTTTGTTGCTGGGCAGATCATGGGCTGTTGGATCTGGAGTGATTAAGGCACTTTAAAGCAGTTGTAGGTGGGTTTGCATGGGTTTGCACGATGGTAAGCACTGCTAACCTGCGGTTACAGTTTCCTACACTCAGTTAGCTTCTACTTTGCTTAATCTGTGTAGGCAATGCTTACCCACGCGCAAACGCACTTAGACATGCTTACTACTGCTTATTTGTGCATAAACCTACTAACGAGTGCCTTATTCATTATGACACTGACACTTCACATGTGCATTTCATGCAGTACTCTGGTTCACATTTAAATTTTATTATGTAGGTTATACAGCAAAAGGATGTAGAAATATGTTCATATACAGATTTCACATGGAAAATTATATGTGCTGCAGTGGGACTCAAACCGGGAATATCTGTTCGTTGGCAGATGCTCTAACCACTACACTATTGCTGTGCTGCTTCTTTTGCATATATATTCCTTGTTATCATCTTCAGCCTTTTCATCTGCTTTAACTGTAGCTAAGTGATGGGCAAACCCATGCACTGTACTCGGGGTTTTGAAAAAAATAAATACAAGGGTTTCTTCATTTTATTTCAGTGTACTGTTGCTGTTGAACACATGGGGACTGTTGGTGGGGATATGCGAACACCTATGAGCGGTCTTGCTCATTTATTTACACTTTCTTCTGTACTACTTTGCAGGGGCATGTTTATTCTGAGAGCTCTGCTCTCAGAGACGCCCCCTACACTCGTTCACACTCAGTGTAGGATTTGGAGCTCAGGCAGCGTACCTTCATTAATATGCATGGTGCGCTGCTGTCCTCCCTCTTAAACTGCCACTTAAGTGCAGGACTAGAATCCGGGAGACAAAACCAAAAATACACAATAAATCCACACATCATGTTTACATGCCATTTCATATAGTGCTAAAATATTACAGAAAAAAAATTATTGAAGTAAAACTTGTTTTTCCCTGGAAGTGCTTATGTATATAATGGGAGTAGTGATTTGAGAAGTGATTGGACGAATTATATGAACTCTTATGGCAGGTCCTTGTGACTAGTTGAAGGGGAGTGTGTATCTCTCAAGTTACGTACATACACTACATTCAATACAGTACTAAAACTACCCTTTGTAATTATTTGAAGTAATCAGTTAAAATCAGAATAATTACATTTATATCTACATGTTTGTAACATTAACTTGAGCTCTAATGGTTTCAGTTGGATTTCTTTCATCTACAAAACTATGAAAATATTTTCCTTTTGATCACTTGGATTTATCACTGGTGTCATGGGCCATGACTCCAGCTGATATCCTGCATCATATGAAAAAAATAAAAAAAAGAGGGAGAGAGAGAGGGAGGGGGAGACAAAATAAATTAAAAAGTTAGTATTCAGCTATACATTTTAACGTGAATAACTACTTAAATGCAATACATAAAAAAAAATTTTGACTTACCAACAAGATGACCACTGAGCATCCTACCATACAGAAAGAGGTGGTAAAGTGAGCTAGTGTGCCATAGATGGGAATTATGTGCACTGCCAGGATGCTAGGCAGAGACATTGGTGATATACCCCCATGCATCACACACTATTTGGCAGTTGATGGAATGGCAGCCCTTCCTATTGTGATATCACTCTGCCTGAAAACCAGAATGGGGCCCTAATTGAAAGATGGGTGCAATCTATCACTCCAAGTACTTCAGAGAAATGTGCCAGCCCATAAAATATATATATATATATATATATATATATATATATATATATATATATATATCCTGAGCCACATACAGGAGCTGCTGCAGTATCCTTGAGGCAGAAGCTTGTGAGATCCTCAACATATCCCCATCTGTTTCTGGAAGATCCCCCTAGTAAGAAGAAAGACGGCTATACAAACATATGAAGTCACAAATTCTCCAGTGTCCCTATGGGGATCAAGCATACCCACTAAGACGCTTATAACGGCCCTGTACACTCTGGACTTATCAAAGATTTCCTGATTGGCAAAGCTATAATGAGTTATCTCTTGCTTATATTTTTGCTTTCTTGCCCTGTAGGTGAAAGAAGTTTTGGCACAAAACAAGCAACTCTGGTCTGGAAATAACAAAGCTAGCAGCAAATGACAGCATTAATGCTGAATGCAACTGTAATACATTTGGTGAGGCTTCTCTTTATATAGCTTATCTGCAACCAGTACAGAAAAGTGGAAAAAAATGTGTCTGCAGTTCACAAATGGTGTAAAACATACTTCATTAGTAGATGAAGATTTATATCAGTCCTCATTTCCATCTCATTATTTGCTCATTTGCATAAGCACATTCACAGATTTGCATAAATGCCCTTTATGAATTGCAGACTAGGAATACCAACCATAGTGTGGAATGTAAATAAAATGTGTGTTTTTTAAAGTTAATATCCCTTGAGGTGTCAGCTGTGGCATTCAAATGCCAGAAAACTAATTCCAGCTACTGACTCCACCTCGTGAATGTTTGTACTAAAGCCTCACAAAGCCAGAACAGTGCAGCAAGGCTCTTGAGGTGTTAGTTACCTGCCATCTATGTACCGTCTGCTTGGTTTTATGGAACAGCTTAAAGCACTGTTTTTCAGATATAAATTACAGTGGAATAGTTACATGTTATGAAAATGGTGTGCTATAACTTGGAGAATTTTCTGTTAAGAGGCTTGGGCTGTTTCTGAAGTATAATGGCTGAGGAAGACAGATGTGTGTAGTTACAGCAAACACTAATGAGGGAATGAGTCAGTTAGTGAACAATGCTGAAAATCGGCAGAATGTGGCTACAACACTAGAGAGTGTTATTACAAAGCTAGGTGTTGCAGAACAGCACCTGAAACTTTTTAAAAATCTGTGACTGCTCAACAAGAAACAAACCAACAGCAACAGAAAAACATGGCTCTTACAGAAATGTGCACGCAGTTTAGGAAGAGACAAACCAAGTACTATTCTTTAGGCAGACAAGAGAGCTCTTTTAATCATATAACTCCCCCTTTTCTTTATATATGTCTGTGTGTGTATACAAACTACATGCACACTGTATACATATGTACATAAATATATATATATATATATATATATATATATATATATATCCACTTTAGAACATTGAAAGCCCATAACACTGAAATTCAAAACATTGAGACCAAAATCATGAAAATTCAAAACACTGAAAACTGAAAACATTGAAAAAAACATAGGAAACTAACATGTACTATATTCCAGCACAACTTCATACAGAAACAAATAAAAAACAAACCATATTACACTTTTTCAAATATAAACAGGGGGGCAAGCACTCCTGCACCCCCACACCCCTTGCTACTTAAATATATCAACTCTGAGATCCCACTACACTACACTAACATGTTATGTTGTAGTATATATAGCAAGTAAGAAGGGAGTATGACTGAGGTTACCTATGAAACCCCGATAAGTATCTGAGAGATATATAGTGATGTATAATGTTTTAACAGTGAAGTAGTGTTTCTAAGAGAAGGTAGAGGGTAGTTTTTTTACAATTTAAACAGGCAGTCATTAAGAGCGGAATGGTATGTTTGCCATTTTGTTCTTTGTAGTGCGATCTCATAGTTGATATATTTAAGTAGCAGAGTGTGGGGGTGCAGCTCCCCACATGGGAGTGCAGGGGAGCTTGCCCCCTGCTTATATTTGGAGAAGTGTAATATGGTTTGTTTTGTATTTGTTTCTGTATGTAGTTGTGCTGGCATATATTAATTGTTGGTTTCCTATGTTTTTACAATGTTATGAGATTCAATGTTTTGAGTTTTCAGTATTTTGAATTTTCGAGATTTTGGTCTCAATGTTTTTAATTTCAGTGTTATGGGCTTTCAATTTTCTAAAGTGAATACATATATATATATATATATATATATATATATATATATATATATATATATATATATATTTATGTGTGTGTGTGTGTGTGTATTATGGGAAACAGTGATGTAAAATCACTGAAATACCTACCGGGGTTGGGGAATATGCCCTTCACCCAGTATTGTGAAATCTTGGATTGGTATATTTAAGAATCACAGATGAGGATACCCCCCCCCCCCCCCGCAAGCACATTTTATTCTGTTTGTATGGTTTAGGTTTATTGTTTGGCACATGCATTTAGTTTTGCTGGTATTTTGACTTTCAATATTTTTGGTCAGTGTAGTAGTAAGAGTCTATGTTACAGTTTGTCAATTAATTTGCATAGTCCCATAGCTTGATAAATGGGCAAGTGTTCCATATGTTTGATTAAGGCTGATACTTAATATCACTAAATTACAGCTGCAGTATATATCAGTTTACATAGCCATAACAATGTAAAGGATTTAATTTTCAACCATTTGATAATAAGTCTGTATTCATTCACGTCCTTTCTTCTTAATTAGTAGTTTTAGTATGAACATTGTAAAAGTTGTGCTGAAGTTTCCAGAGTTCATCCAATCAGCTTTCCAAAGTTTCCTTACTATAAACATCATGAATAAAAAAGAAATACACTTAAATCAACAAAATAAAATTGATTTATGAATTTGTCAGCAACTGGCTAAAGGTGGTTTTACCATGTAGGGTAAAATTTGCCGAATTTTACACACACAGAAAATCAGTAAGAGCTAAAGTGATAGCTCCATTAAAATGCAATGACTCACTGTTCTTTGATGTCCTCATTCATTCTACTACTGTGTTTGAAAAACATGATGTCACTTGAAATCTTTGTATTGCCTGTATAACATTGTACTGTATATATCAAATGTAGTACAAGTAATTTCCTTGTTTCGTTTCTCTAATTTTATTATATATGTATTATATGGAGCTTTTCTTTCCGAGCATCCTCTGAAAATGGGAAACTCTGTCCAGTCAGACTTTCCTGGTAAATAAATGTAAAATAAATAATTAAATAAATAAATAAATAAATAAATAAATATAAGGTTGTATAGACACTATGAATGGTGCAAATATAGGCAATCAATCAACCGTACAAAAAAGTTATAGGATAGATATACATACTATTTATTTATTCATTATAACTAAAAACATATTAATACAGTGGACTAAAGTAGCACTTGTTCACCTAACCTAGCAATGCAGCTACACTCCAAAAACCTAAGATATTTTATGTATTTCTTGCAGGGTATCAAATATCTTTCCAGGCAATTTTACTTAGTAGAATTTTTCTGGAAAATGCATTTTGAACATGTTATCGCTATCAATAATATTGAAAATATAAGGTAGTATTTATGAGCAGTTGCAAGACATTAAGACATTTGAGTAAAAAAAAATTTTCTTCCAAAGTGAAGTTATACATTTATGTTGGGGCTTCAGTGCTACAATGTCTCGTATAGTCACTGTCAGTTAGCAGCTTCAATTTCCACTATTTAAAAATCATATAACTCTGAAAAACTTTCATTAACAATTATACACAAAAATCACCTTATTTCTGCACCAAAAATAGTGTAGTGTGGCAGTGCACGCATCAAATGAATCATTTTGTGGAATATGAGGTCCTTACTTCAATATGCCACAAAAGCATGTCTAGTCTACATTAAAATAATATTTTACAATGAGAAAAAGCTGTAATATGATTATGTGTGTCTGCTTTAAATTAACAATGTGGTACTAGAACAATATGCAACAGTTACATTGGAATGCATTGCAGGGGCTGCATCTGCTCAGGGCAGAACATTCTGACTACTGATATGCATGTTTAAGTTAATATTAAGAATTTTGGTGAACTGTTAAATTCTTAATTAGAAAACAGCTTTAAGCTTTTAAGTAAATAGTTTTATAATCAATTAGATAATTGAATAATTACAGTGTAAGTGAATAATAAATGGTAACTTGATTATCTGGATAACTGAATTCAAGTTATTTTATTAATGTATTCATTAGAAGCTGATTAACTTAAGAACTGATTTATTGATTAGCATGATAATATAGTTTGTGTTATTCTTTCCTACGCCAAAAGGAAAGCTACAACCCAAAATGCTCTTATTCTTAACCTAGAGGATGGCCTGCTCTTAATTGCCTTATTTTCTGAAACTAAAGCACACATGATTCAAACTGCAGAGAATAAAATTTTCAGATTCAGCCTTTACACACCTGCCAACACACATCATTACAAATTCCTTAAAGCCCACAACTGGTTGCCAGTTCATGACTGAACTACCGTGATATTTAATATTTCATTATTGAAAATACTAGCATTCTAGCAATGCCCTCCACTTCTCCTCAAATTACCAATCAGGGATAACACGTATACACTCTGAGACACACAAGATGATGCTCTTTCCTTTCTCTGACTTAAATTTAAAATTTCCATAGTAGAAAAGGTATTTGCAAGAACTGGCCCCCAACTTAGAACCATATTCCACCCAACATAAGGAACATTTCCCACCTTGGACAGTTTTGAGGCACACCTGGAGGAGCATGTTCCAAAGTAAGCTATTTGCTCTTTGCTTCGAAGATGTAGGCCAATCAGTCACCCTAGCCTGTCAATGTAATGGTAAATTATGTTGCCCCACTTTTGATTTTGTTTTCACTTTGCAACTAAATCATATTAAATTTAAATAAAATAAAAAGGTCAAATGAGCTGCCACCTACCTGGTTACAAAATGATAAAAAAAAATAACTTTAAGAAGCAATCAACAATCTGCACACAGACATGCTGAAACACACCATTAGTGCTACTGTAAGTTATTCGTCAATTTTATCAAGCTTGTTTGATGTGTAAACTCTTTCCATATGGACACAGCAAATTTGCAATTGCCTACTGCTATGTTACAGATAATGTCGTAATGTAATCTGAGGCCATCCCAATCCCCTAGTCAATGCACGTATTCAGTTTGTTTTATAGCTACACTTATTGAATCTAGTAATTGCATAGGTGTTGGTTTCTCTCTAGACTTTGACCCTACCTTCCAGCTGTATTTCACTTAACGTAGTGTCCATGTCACATACGTCTTGATTATACATGGCCACTACATGATTTGTCATACTAAACCCACTTCCGTTGTGCATTTGGGTCTATATTAGATCAGTGAATACTTAAAAAAGCGAACACTGATTGATCGAACTTATGTAAGTGAAAGCTTACAATCTCGAACTGTCAGAACAGTGATTTTTTTCCTAGGGAAAAAAATCGCTGTTCCAAAACACATACACACAACACAAGCACACCAAACAAACAGCAATCCACACATATACACCTAAAATCTGACACCTAACCCTACACTAAACTATACACACATCAGTAACTATCCACTTACCTTAACCCAAACCCTAACCCTAAGTTCCGTCACTATCGTACACTCACCTCACCCGGACCCTAACCCTAACTCACCTAACCCACCCTAACCATCATGTCCACACAATCGCACACATATCTAACCCGTGCCCTAACCTTAACTCACCTAACCCACCCTAACACTCACATCCACACAATCGCACACTTACCTGAACTCGACCCGTAACTTTCCACCACAGCACTGAAAATACCGAAGCAATAGAAACGGACAACTAAATTCTTTCCATAGGAAAAAATTTGGATTTCTGTTGCTTCGATATTTTAAACTTTCACTTACATAAGTTCGATCAATCAGCGTTGGCTTTTTTAAGCGTTCGCTGATCTAATATAGACCCGTGCATTTAACCTTCTGTATCAAAGAATTACTGCTGCAGCTTAAACAGATTTAGATAAGGAACTGCTGACAATTAATTCATCCATAATCAGCCTTTCATCTGTCATGACATTACCTCTATATCCACACACATGCCCTCTTAACCTCAATTTTAATTCCCACTTGAATTCTGAGAAAAACTTGTAATAGGGATTCCCAGAGATAATTTACTGAGCTATCCAAATTTAACCTAGTTAGTCAAAATAATCTGCAATAATTTCTATAAGGAGAGTCTTTAAGATTAGGATGAACAGTATGTATCTATTCAACAAAATTAAATAAATGTATTTCCACATCCTCAAAGTAGAGAAAAAATAGAGAAAGTTCACAATATGCGTAATAAATTTCCCAGTTTGACAAACAGATAAGCAACATCTTCTAAAGTTATACTTTTCTTCATATACAGTAAATTATTGTTTTTGTAATATCTCCTTTCCACTGAGACAAGGCATCTTCACTTTTGTTGCTGATCAATCATAAATGTGCCATATTTGGGCTATGACTGCTACATTAAAGTGCAATCTCATATTCTGTACTAAGAGCTATCGTGGCAGATAAGCAAGTAGTTCATCAGTAAACAAAATTTCTGTATAGACAGTGGTATAACTTATCTCTTTCACAGATAACTCAGTAATGAAACTGCCATCTAAATACTTTATTTATGCATTCCTTAAATGACATGAAAGATTGTTCCATAAACCTTTAAAATGCTGTGTGTTTAAGGAGCAGGCACATTAAAAACTATGTAGTTAAAATTCATTTGCCAAATAAGACAGGTGCGTTTTCTATTCTCTCGTCTATACATTTTTGTTCTGTTAAGCCATGCAGTCAGGTAGATATCTTAAGATATATGAGGCACCACTTTGAATATAACAGAAAAATACTCTAAAAGTAATTTTTTCATAAGAGAAACCATATATATGTAATGTATTAATTATCATGTAGTCAAAGTTAACGTGCAGTACTGTTCTAGGAATTTATAGCTTAAAATTTATGGTTACAATATGAGTTTTACCGGCTGCAGTTAGTACAGAAACTCACATACATACATGTCAGAGAGGCTATTTACAACAGATATATATATATATATATATATATATATATATATATATATATATATATATATATATATATATACACATATATATGCATATAAATATATACACACTATTCCTCTAGCTTTTCTTCACTTACGTGATGTTAAGAAGCATTGGTGATATCAATGACAATTTCAACTGAGAGTGTCCTGAGGAAGAAAATTAAACTCATTTATTTATATTTATTTGATATTTATTAAGCGTGAAAGTTGAACTGGGTCAGGAACCCATTTTCAGCAGAAGACTGGGGAGAAAAGCTCCACAACAGTAAAACATTGATAAAAAAGTATAAAGATATTACATTTACATGTGGGAATGTAGATTACTGTAAGTTACTATGCAGACAATTGGTATACATTTATAATATAGGCATGGGGAGAAAAACTCCATAACAGTAGACTTTGAAAGTAAGAATATAATACAGAAATATAAGTTTATACAGTTAGATTTTCAACTACAATGATTTTTAAGTAGAATGCTGGTGTACATTTAGAAAAGAGATTAAATTAAAATAGTTAACTAATATACATCAGTAAGACTAGCAGTTAATTTACAGAGAATATGGGGAAGGATAATAAGCATTGGTTTCTACTCCAAAACAGCACCACATGAATATATTGCAACGGAATAGTTCCCTTCTGCATGTGATTTTGGGAGCCAGGTCAATCAATGGCATTTTGGCTGAATACCATTTCAGTGAAACAGTTTTGCAGAAAAAACTTTCAGTGATAGTGGAAAATTCACATTTTCTCCACTGTTGTTTAACCTTGAAGTAGGTAAAGTTAAGTTTGGGAGTGTGACACATCAAACTACATGGATATGAAGGGAGGCCCGCTTGCCCCCTGTAAAATAATATTTACTCTGAGGTTCACAGAAAGTGCTTTTGGTGAAATATTTATGGATATTTACATTTGAGGGAAGTTTATCTGGTCTGTTGGTATGCTTCCAAGACTTCTAATGTCACTTTATTAAAAAAAATGTGCTTGTGTCAAACTAAGCATGTAACATGTAACGAGAGACAACTGCTTACAAGTCTAGTATGTACTCTGCATTAGCAAACTCAAAAATGGCAGGCTATGTCCAGGATTCAGAGAGATGGTCTACAAACTCATAAACTGCCTACCACAGGTAGGTTCAGTGTACACAGTCTTGGAAAAAAGCAACTCAGAGACTTCCTTAGCTAAGACCACATTATCAGCTAATTTGCAAGTCTCTTAATCACTCTTTATTACCACCCATGCTAACAAGCACTTTCCTATACTAATTTTCTTTGGATGGCTGTACACAATGCACCATCCCATATTCTCATGCATATTCACGAACACACATACACTGTGATCATCCAGGTGCGCGCACACACACACACACACACACACACACACACACACACACACACACACACACACACACACACACACACACACACACACACACACACACACACACACACACACACACACACACACACACACACACACACATATACAGTAACCTGACTGCATTCATATCTCTGCAGACATTCACACACACTGTCAGCTGCATATACTTACTAAACTTCACTTACCCACAACAAAGGGTCTTCTACTTATTTAAATGGGTGACCACTGTCTCTTGACCATGTTAATTTACTCAGCTGACTGATACTCTGAATTACACAGCAACATAAAATGATAGCCACATGCATATGCAGGGGACAGCAGATAACTATTTAGCCACATCCATGGAATGCGTCATTATCCTGCAGCACAGATGGCAAGACAACTGTCCATGATGATTATTCCACTTGTGGAAAAACACTGTCATAGTGTGGTCTCTGAACTGCTAAGGATTACCGTGAGGGAAAGAAACTCGTAATTAGGCTTACTGCGCATAGTAACGCCTTCAGATATCCAGGGTATGTCTTACCTCCATTACAGCACATTCCATGACTAGATCTAGTACAGAATGCAAGATTTCAAAATGCTAATAAGCATATATATATATATATATATATATATATATATATATATATATATATATATATCAACTAGTTCATTTAATGATTGTTAGCTTATTAATTTAAACGTTAACTGATTGCATTGTCTTATTAATTAATCAAATTACTGGTTACATGAAGAATGACTTAATTGGTTAATTGATAATGGGATAATTGACGCATTAGGTAATTGCTAAGTAGATAATTAATCCTTAGGACTGTTGAATATTTGATTTGTTGAACCACTCCTTTGTTAAGACCTATTTGGTAAATAAGATTGTGATTAACTGGATATCTGAATAATAACAAGAACAAGAGAATAATTAAACCGACACCTTACTGCATAGAGACAATATAAAAACAAATAATTTGTTCTTCTGATAAATTAAACTCTTCACTGAAATTAGCTAACTCATCTATTCATCTCTTTCCAAAGCAATATGGGTATCATGTACATTCGTACCTCTCAACCTCTTAGCACAAAAAATCTGGACAAAGCCATAGATAATGGGGTACAAAGGCCCCAAATAGGGACAATTTTTAAATACTGCTCTTACAAACTTAGAACGTTGATAGAATAACAGGTTTTGCATTAACATGCATTTTCTGAAGGGTATGGAATCTGCATTTTAAATTACTGTCATTCTTTTCTGACTTCAATCCTCAGTGATTTGCTACTGATTTGCCAGAAAACCACAGAAACAAGCCAGAAATATGAGGCAAAAATCTGGACATTCTGTAAAAATCTGTACAGTTGAGAGGTATGTGTACATTTTCAACAATCCACTACTTCTCTCTATCTTCCCCACAAATGAGCAAGGGTAACCTACTGGCATCGTGAGACCAACTGCCTAATGGAAATGAAAGACATGAAATTTGGTGGCCGATAGTTTGAAAATTAAAGTGTTTGCGTCAGAAAAACAGTAAACTGTGAAACTTGTTACACTTTAAAGTGTTTTTACTCAGAGGGATAACCCCTGGCAAGCACTGACATTAAGGGGCTTCACCCTCCACACTTGTGTTGCTTACATATACTACCTCTGAGAATTTTCTTCTTAAGAATAGGAGGAATGCTTTCCGATACAGAAATCTTGGACTTAGTATATGTTCACCCATTCACACATCAATGCTTGCTTCTTTGAAGATTATAGTGACTAACCTCAGACTTTAAAGAAAAATAAATAAATGCAAAGGGCATTCCATAAAACTGTATAGAAATTGTACTGATCTATGGTGTATAACACTGTAACACTTTTTTTTTCTAAGAGTAATGTATTGTTGGATCCAGTGCATCTTCAGTCTTTCAGTTGTCACCTTTGCCATCCAGGTTTAGTTTCTCTGTTTCTCTTAAACTCACAACTCAGCTTAACAGATAGTTTATGTCTCTCTTAACTGGTCACTGTACTATATCCTGTACTTAAATTTAGTTAATGCCCCATCTGAAAAGAGTATACTTCTTCTATACACACTTTCTATATGACTATTTTTACATTTTTTAAGGGTATGAGGTTGGCATAATGGTTAAGGTGTTTACACATGACACAAGGAGCAGAGTTTGATTCTCACATGGGGTAATTGGCTAGGCTTAAAATGGCTCACAAGGGCAGCTAGCCTAGTACTAATCTATGAACCTATAATATTTGTTAAGCAGCTAAGCACACTGTAACACAAGTGTTGCTTTTCAAGGGTGAGCTAGGAGCACTGTCTGGTCAAGTTACTTGTTCAGAATTGCATAGTAGGAAAAGGGAGGTGGAAGAAATCAAATCATCTACCTCTTACTACAGGAAGCAGTTCATTAACAGCTCAGAACAATAATCCACCGTATTAACTGTCAGACTGTTAACCATGTTATAAAAATAACTATGAGTAATACCCCAGCTTTATTTAACAAACCTTTGAAAATCTAGCTAAACATTTGTTGCAAGTTAATTTCCATGTCTGTCTGCAGTTAATTTCATCTAGAGTCATACCTTTGATATATCATTTAAGTACATCTAAGTCGCCATTCCTAACCACCTGCTTTTTGTACTAGTTTAATTGTGAACTCTGTAATGTTGTGTAGCAAAGTTAGAGAGTTCCCTCAAAAATGTGTCCAAATATTCTTAGTCAGTGGAAACACATTCTGAGGACTTTCTTGAAAATGGTCCAAGGCCCATAGGCTCATCTGAAGACAAAATGCTGTGAGACAGCAATGTGAAACAACTGTGTTAATGTGATACCCCAAATCTACTTATCTATAGCTGTAGTTAATCAGTGTTCTTTCATGCTATCTTCAACTGTAGTTAGATGTGACCCAAGTTCTAATACATATTCATTACTACATTAGTACATTCTCTACCCGTCACTCATTAGACCCATTATAGAGTACAACACCCCTTTTGGAATGTACCTCACAAGACATCTGCAGCAGCTGGAAAGGTCACAGAAGTACCTCACAAAGAGGATTACTGGCCTCAAACAAATGCCCTACACTGACCGCCTCAAAAAACTCCAGCTTTACTCTGTAGCATATCGCCTACTCCGAGGTGATCTCTGCCTAACATATAAAGCTATGTCAAACCCAGAGCTGCTGGACATGCTACACCTAAAGAAATCCCAATCCCTCCAAGCTACACGCTCTAGGGACCTAAACCTTGTCACCACAATAAACAGGACACGCTGGAAGGATAGATTCATGTCCCAGAGACTTCCTATACTCTGGAACAAGCTACCCATCTATGTCAAGCAAAGTTCTTCATTAGCACTCTTCAAGAAAAATCTTGATGAGTGGATGGGAAATAGGAAATACACCCCGGGGATCACTTTTGTGTCTCTGCTGGACAGTGGCACAGGAAAATAACTTTCTTGGGTGGCGTAAGCTATGGTACCTTGCTGGCTAGGCTTACGTAGGCCCTTGGGCTGATAGCCTAGTACCTAACTATGAACCTATGATCCTATTAATAAATATTCTTCCAACAGAAACTGTTAGTCTGTCGATGCTTGAAAGTTACATGGAAACTTTGTTAATTTATAACTAAAACTGTAAATAAATAATCAGTGAACAAAATTAGTTCATAACATATCAACAGCCATTAAAAGACTGTATTCTTTATATTCCATTAAAGGGGTATAACTTTCTGACAGCTTCAATTAATAGTATATCCCAGGAATTTAAATATTATAGATGATAATGTCCATTTTATTCCATAGCAAAGAAGGCTGCTTTGAGTTTCTGGGTACTTATATTTTCTCATCTATAATTTTTTTCATCTATGACAGCATCAACAGATTACTGCCATAGGAAATATGAGGCAAAATTCTGCATATATCAGCAAAATATTTTATGAGAAAAAGCTGTTTCTTCAGAAGTACAGCAGTTTTTCATGTCATACTTTCATTGTTACAACATCTCGTATAGTCATTTACAAATTGTAACATTAAACTTACAATATCTAGTTGACAGACTGCTACTGGTCTCCAGTTGCTGCTATTAATACAGAAATACTGTAGCATGTATATTAAACTAGATTCTGAGGTATTAGATCTGGCCAGTTTCTAAGCTTTCTATATCTACATTTTGCTTTCTGAGGTGACATGAATGCTAATAAACGTAAAACATCTACTTTTTACTCCAAAAACAGAATAATGTGACAGTGTATGTAGCAGTGGATTAGTTCCTTTCTTTTTGAGGTTATTGTTTCAGTTTGCCAAAAAGCATGGCAGTAGTCCTTTAAACAAGTTTTCCAAAATGATTATCAGCTCTGTATTAACTGCTCAAAATGATTCAAGTGGAAAGGGAAAAGAATGTCAAACCACTATGATGGTATTCATAACGATACATGGACGATCATTTCAGAATTTGGAAAAAAAATGAGACGTATGTAAGTTAAGTTAATTTTTGATAACTGACTATTTAAACAATTGTTAATATATTAATTAGAAAACAATATAAAATAATGTTTGGTATTAATGAAGCAGCTTGCTGCAGGTATAATGAAAACAAAACTGGAATGAAAACATTTTATGATTTTAATAATATGCATACATTTTGGGAAACATTCAGTTCTCTTTTAATGTTTTTGCAGTCAGATAATTGTAAAATCAAAAAAAATCTTTGGTTCTTGTCACTTTCTTAATTAGTAAATATCCATGTTCATTGGTATGGGAACAATTAGTAATAGGTAGGAAGGTAATTAAAACATATAAAAATAGTATATCACCATCATTTTGTTAAGCTGGCCACTGAAACTTGCCAAATACATTAAAGTAATAAAATGATAAACAAAAATGTATTTCTTACTTTAAATACTGAATAAAACCGAGTTTAGATTTAAAAAAGCAAGACTGAAGCAATGAGTCAATACCATTTAAAATGATACACTGTATAACTTAGTAGTATACGACTTTATAGGAGTGATGATATTTTCAGAACTGTATATAGTTTGCAATGTAATGTTTGCTATTTTGAAAATTGAATATAAATGTTTAAAAAAGAAACATTACATCACTCAGTTAGTGGCTATGCGATTATGTGGATAAA
Organism: Protopterus annectens; assembly: GCF_019279795.1. NCBI lineage: Eukaryota > Metazoa > Chordata > Ceratodontiformes > Protopteridae > Protopterus > Protopterus annectens. The sequence continues at coordinate 956,741,253 of NC_056745.1, forward strand.
TTAATAGTAGAATACATAACTGTATAATTGGTTAACTGATTAATTCTATTATTTAATGGTTAATCTATTGGTTAATTGAATAAAATTGGTTCACCAATTGTGTAATTTAATTCCTTATTAAATTAATAATAGGTTAATTTAGAAATGGATTAGTTTAATAACTGTGTTATTTACTACTAATATAAATGAATAAATAATCGGTAACCTGCATAGGTATATTAAAACAAGTAACTTGAGGTACAGACAAATGAAAATTTTCAAGCCAACTGAATCATATCTTTCCATATGGACATCACCAGAAAATGCAATAACATGTCTTCTCACTGTGTTTCTCTTTTTAGACTATTGATAACATCTTTACATTCACACTCTCCCACTTAGGTCCATATTCAGCAACATATATTACAGGGGCTACTTTTATTATATTTTGATAATTTCTTAGGCTCCAGCATTTCTTTGGTCTTTCCTTTGGTTTCTCTGCCAGGCTATACTGATCATTTCTCTGCTTCATGTAATATCATTGCCAATTTTAAGAGACTATATTCCTTCTTCCTCTGTACTTCATGATTTATAAACATTATATTTCTCTTTCTACTGAGCGACCGTGCTCTTAACATTCTACATAATAGATTTTGCATTGAATCATGTACCAGCTTTACTGATCAGTCCTTAAAAGATCCAGTTAAGGATACACTCACAGTTTTACTACTAATCATTCTTGTGAACTACCATGATCCTATACCACTATCTGTATTCATAGCCTAACTCAAACTTCTACCATCTACCTGAAATCTGAAAATGTTTTGTTGCAGAGTACTTGAGTTTTCCTATGGGCTGGGTAAGTTTAGCCCAGTCATTATAATTACACTGCAGTGGCTTTTTGGAAAAAGTGCCATAGGCTCAGTAGTAGTAGTCCAACAACATGAAATGAAGGTATTTGTACCTCATCAAAACTGGAAAAAGGATCTCAATGTATTCAATAAAATGCCTCTAGTTTTACAGATATGCAAGCAAACATCAAGGGCAAAACATCCTGCATCCCCTGATCTGTGATTAGTTAGTGTTCTTTGATATCTCTTTTCACTAAGACAAAGCATAAAAGGTTTTATTAACTATAAATCATTAAAGTGGTATTTTTAGACTATGAATGCTACAGTAGCATGCAACCACTAAATAGATTCTTTCAATTTTCAAGTCAGATAAGCAACTATTTCATTACAGATCAAGGCAGATCCTTGGCAATCTAACGTTTGATACTCTTGGGTGTGAACACTAGTGTAGAAGTTTCTTAGTTGATCTACTAATTCTTACATTGCAATATCTCTGAGAATTACCCTTAATCTGAGGTATAGCAATCTCAGAGAGAGAGAGAGAGGGAGACAGAGAAAGAGAATATGTATAAATAGCAAAGGTGTGGAGCCATCTGTAAAATCACTTTAAAAGTGTTACAATAGAAATCAATGTTAGTTGCCCTTGTTTTAGACTGCACATTGGTGTTTACGTTTATAGAGTTGAACATTAGTGTCCCAGATCTTTGTAATACAGCCATTCTATTGCTCATCAAATATCTAAATCAGCGCAGGATTAACTTAATTAATGAAGAATGAACTTAGTACAACGTCTATTAAATTTTTTTTATCCTTTAAAGGGCATGATTCATCTCTGTAATGTTTAAGATGAAAGCTTTAGGCATATATGTATAACATATGAATTGAACATTTATCTAGTAAGTTAAGTAGGTTGTATTGTGTTTTTTGATGTTTTATGTTCTGTCATATGTGGATATTTCTGTAAGTCTGCATAATCAGGATATGATGGGAGGGATGCACAGAATTTTGCACACTGAAGCAAAGCATTAAAACAAAATACTTATGGCATTTCTTCAGAGGTGAAGTTAGTATTGTAGTACTAAATCAAAAAAAGGCAGAGACGGACAAATTTCCCCTTTCAATGAGATCCAGGGATAGGTTTAGCACAGCACAGAATATTATGATGTACTAAAACATATTATGATACTTTTATAAACAGCGTGTGAAATGCTCATTGAATAATTGGTTAAATGATTTACTTGAAAATAATTTAACTGGTAAATGTAATAATGTGAGTATTTGAGCATTTCTTATTGTTACATGAACAATTAATTAGATAATTGTTTAATCTGGTTTATTGGCTAGTAGACTACCTTGATAATGTGGCATTGTATAAATTAATTAAATTGTTATATATCAATACTTAAACAGTTGGACAATTTATTTAACAAATAATCTGATTACTTAAGTAACAACACCAACAGCCTGGTTGTAGAAAGCTGGAACAAGATGACAAACTCCTCGGCTCGAACAAAAAATGTTTATTACAAAAAAACACCATATATCACTGGTTAAGTGCGTTCATCTGATATAGCCAGAATTCCTCAGAATCTGATTACTGATTAGGAAGTAATTGGATATAAAACTGATTAATTTGATAATTTATTTTGTGTTAAATAAGACAGCTGAATAAGTGACCAGAAAACTGTTTGAATAAAGTAATAGAAAACATAGCATTTGTGCTATTAGATAATATAGCAATAACCCACTTTTGGGTGTGGGTAATGCTGGATTTACCCATGGTTGGTGTGGTTTGGTCCTGAAGGCGAAGCCTGAGGGACCAAACAAAGCCAACCGTGGGTAAATACAGCATTACCCACCCAGAAGTGGTTATTTATTATACTATGACATTATTTAAGAAAAAAAATTACTTTTCTTAAATAATGGCATAGTATAATGCCTGTTTACTGCCCTTCCGCAGATGTCTGGCATCCGGCAGTTCTGATGTACTGCGGCGCCTGCGCAGTACATCAGAGCTGTGGGCAAAGCAATGGAGAATGCAAGATCTCCGATGCTTTTTTTTACTGTTTCGCTATGTTAAATGGGTTTAACATAGCGAGACAGCTTTAAAATAAGCAACGGAGATGTCCGTTGCTTATTTTAAAACTGTCTCGCTATGTTAAACCCATTTAACATAGCGAACAGTAAAAGCAACGGAGATCTTGCTTTCTCCGTTGCTTTTTTAAAACCTGTCGCTATGTTAAATGGGTTTAGCATGAGACAGCTAAAATAAGCAACGGAGATCTCCGTTGCTTATTTTAAAACTTCTCTCATGTTAAACCCATTTAACATAGCGAGACAGTGTTTTAAAAGTAGAGTTATACTAATGGAAAAAGTCCGGGTGACGGAACTTTTCCATTAGTATAACTCGATTTACAATGTGCACGCTGGCCAATCAGCGTGCACGCTTTGGGGGTCATGGTATAATATAGCAATAACCGGCTTGTGGGTAATGCTGGATTTACCCACGGTTGGTGTGGTTTGGTCATGAGGGTGAAGCTCGAGTGGCCAAACAAAGCCAACCATGGGTAAATCCTGCTTTACCCACACCCAAAAGTGGGTTATTACTATTATACAATGACATTATTTAAGAAAAAAAAAATTACTTTTCTTAAATAATGGCATTGTATAATGCCTCCTTGCTGCCCTTCCACAGCTGTCTGGTATTCTGCGGCAGTTCTGATATACTGCGCATGCGTATGCATATGCAGTATATCAGAGATGTGGGAAAAGCAATGGAGAAAGCAAGATCTCCGTTGCTTTTTACAAACTGTTTTGCTATGTTAAATGGGTTTAACATAGCGAGACAGCTTTAAAAAAAGCAACGGAGAAGCTACGTTGCTTTTTTTAAAGCTGTCTCGCTATGTTAAACCCATTTAACATAATGAGATAGTTTTGAAAAAAGCAACGGAGAAAGCAAGATCTCTGTTGCTTTTTACAAACTGTGTTGCTATGTTAAACTCGTTTAACATAGCGAGACAGTGTGAAGCAATGGAGATCTTGCGTTCTCTGTTGCTGTAAAAAAAGAGTTATAGTAATGGAAAAAGTCTGGGTGACCGGACCTTTTTCCATTACTATAACTCTGATTTACAACGTGCACACTGAACAATCAGCGTGCACGTTTTTGAATATTAATGGGGGGGGGGTCGTTGCATAATTAATTTTTTTTTATCCAATGCAGCTAGTTAACCTGCAATCCATTTTTCACATGGACACATGCAAAATTCCAACAACCTATAACCTCTTCTTATATCTCAAGCTACTTAACATTAATTACCTCCCTGTATCAGAAACTGTCCCAGTTAATGTACATTTTGTATAATTTATATTTTTCAGCACCATTTATAGTACCAGACAAATTTTATAGGTTTTAACACTTACTCAGCTGTTCACTGTTCACTAAATATTACAGCTCATTTGTTTATTTACTTATTTCGTCATTTAGGATCCTACATGAATTGTCATAAACATTTTCTTTAGAACATTTATAAGCATTGGACAAATAACCATTCAATAAAATAATTCTTGATTAGGATTTCAACAGCTGATCCACCTGGCTTTAATATAATGATTTACAATGTAATACTTCAGAAACAAAACAATATTTTCCTCAATACTTCTCACAAATCCAAATCAGTACTGTCATACTAGCACATAATAATAAAGGAAAAGCAAGCCTAATTTTTGTCGCAATTAATACTCCATCAAGAACAAAGAGTTAATTCTCTGAGGAGCCAAACCTGTGGCTTCCTATCCCCAGAAGGAGGACTTGCAGTAGGTAAAGATGTAATAATTCCTCAGCTGAAATATGGACTTTTAATAATGGCCTCCACTTCCCCCCAAATCTAGAAAACCTACAAATCACTGCCATTTCCATCTGAACATCAAAGAGAACATCACTGTTTGGTTCTGACAAAATCTAAATAGCTCCCAATTCAACAGAGATCTGATGCACTGATGGATTCTGTCCTTTTCAAATAACTCAAACAAGAGTATGTTTCCTTCCATTCTGATAAACAAACAGCAAGAAAAAAAAAAAACAACTGCAATCCTTACTCTCAGACTCACAGCTTATCAGAGCATTCTTTTTAAATTTCACCAAAATGACTACAACTTCTTCATTTTAGCACCCACATTCTGAGGATCCATTCCTCAAAAATTAGAGCTTACCACCTCCATTGATTTCAGAACAGTTTTCAAATGTCATGTCATGAAATCTGTTGATGTAAATGTTCAAGAAATACATGCACAGACTGTCTAAATTGTTGCCTACATCCAGATGCAACCATCATTATCTTTTGCTTCTCTACCACTTTTATCCTCTTTTAGTTATTTTCATGCAGAATCTTCTTTTTCTTCCTAATTTCCACATCACAGCATTTTCTTCTTTAACGTTATTTCCTTCACTCTTACCTCTTTATTGCAAAGGTTGTGAACATCATTTGGGTTTTGCTGCATTGACTCATGCAAAATAATATTAATATATGTTTACTATTTTCTTGTTCTTACGTATATCATGACAACTATTTTTGGATTATCTTACATTATGCATCTGTTCCTTTAATGAATAGGTTGTTTTGATAGCTTGCTCTAATGTGAAATAGTAAATAATTGTTTTTGTATTTTGTACTTAACCTGGCCTAGGTTGGAAAAAGGTCTGCTTGGATCAGAGCCCTACCACAATAAACAAGCGATTGACATATATATGTGATTCTTCTGTACCCAGAATAACCTTCTGCTAATGTTTTGCTTCACTAGACTACTGCATCATGATTTTTTTCCAAAATGGCCACCAAGTAACTTCTCACAAATGATGTTATGCAAGAATATCTGCAATTTGACAGGAAGGCTTATCTGAACTTGCCTGCTTTCAGTGTTAATATATTCTAGACATATTATAATATTTGATTTCTTCTTCACATTGGAAATTTTGTAGCATTGTGATAGAATTAAGAACTTTTCTAATTTCTGCTACTACGAATTCAAAAGAGACAAGTAAGTAAGTAAGAAAGTAGTAAGTCTTCTCCGAAAGAAAGTTTATTAAGAAAAAAAAAATAAAGGAGGTCATTGCTTTTATCCAGAAATTACCTCTGACATGGATCGATTCCACTATAAGATGAACAGCACACAGAACAATAGTTACAGACTGAACTTTTGAAATCTATGGTTCAGTATGAAGGTATACAGATAAAAGACTTTGACAATTCACTAACTTATATTGAGAAAATACTAAAAATATATTCATAGGCAAGTACTAGGCTATCTGCCCTTGTGGTCATTTTAAGTCTAGCCAATTTCCCCCCTAAAAGTGAATATTAAACCTTGTTTTTTGTGCCTGCAAGGAAAGCACCTTAACTATTATACCAACTCCCAACCTGAAATAGGTGATCCTACATCTTTGGGACTAATACAATGCAAAACTCTATGTTGCCACAGAATAGTTATAAAGTTTTTGCAAAGGATGATCTAATCCAGAATGTTTTGTATGATCTTTCTTTTTATATATGGAAATCAGCAACACTTGCAAGAACCAATTGCCTATACCCTCCCTCCTTCCCTGTTTATGATCATCGGTGAACTTCTTGCATCTCATAGTTACACAGTGACACTGTATATGAGGAATGATCAGTTTCAGAGATTTAAAACCCAATTTTCTATGTATTTATCTATAACTATTTAGAAAAGTATTTTGCAACAGGGGGAAACTGAATGACAACTATTTTCTGCCTGCTCTGATTTAAGAAAGGTAAATTAAATATACCTTACATTTCCATGGAAATGTATTGAAGGAATAGGTTTAGCTTAGTAGAGGAAACACTTAGAAATCGATGCAGTTACGTCAGTTAATATTAATAACATTTGCTTATTGATGAATTTCATTATTATTTAGCTAATTAAAAAAATGGTTGATTCAGTAATGGAATAATGCATTGATTTGTCATCTGATGAGTGAGTTAAATGGCTAGTTAGAAAAGTAATTATTGAGTAGTTGAACAATTCCTTAACTGACTTAAACAGATAATGAAATACCTGGTTAATTGATTGTTAGATAATTAATTAATTGATTAATTAATTAATTAATTAACTGTCCAACTCAAATCCTGAATCATATTACACATCATTCATTAATTGGATAGATAAATAATTGACTAGCAACCTGCATTGGATAAATTAATTTTTTTAGGCTTACTTTGTTTCTTTATTACCAAATGTTTTTCAAGTGGGGATCATGCACAGCTGTAAATGCCCATTAAGTTGCCTTCCTTCCAAACTAATTAGCATTGACATCCTCCTTGTATTCCATACTCCTCATCTAAAAAACAAAGTTTTTCCCCACCTGTACTTCATGGACAGTTACAATGACCTATTAGGTGTCTTTCCTTCAAAGCCAATAAACATTGATGACATCCTTCCTTTCTAGACCCCTTTAGTTAGGGTGCTTATTCAATAATCTATGTTACTGTAGCTAATTTGCTTGTATCCTGTAGTGTCATAGCCTCCATCACTTCTATACTTCAACTGCTATTTCTGCCATTCAGGCTGACAATTTTTTTCTGCTTCACTTATTACATAATCCTGTTAAACAGACTCATTTTGCATCATTTTGCATTCGTGTTATGCTATAGTTATGTTTTCCTTTTCAGTCAGAGGAACATGTGAGTCTTCTGCTGCCATTATTTGTATGCTAGGAATCTTTTGCATCACAGAACTATTGCCACCACATATGTAACCATCACCTGCCAACTATATTAGACCTGCATCATCTATTTAATCTGGCATTGTTCTGCAAATCACATCTGCATTCATATGTTCTCTCATCCATTACTAGTTTCAATCTGAACTTGTCTGATGACATATATTTATTTATTTAAACATTTGTTTGCCGGGATAGTCCGACTGGACAACAAGTGTTCAGTTTCAGTGCAGTCCTGGGGAGAAAAACTCCATAAGTTTACAGAGAGAAGAACATTTTACAAAAGAGACATTACAGAGTAGTAGCATACAGACTGTAGACTTTACAGCAGTTAGAGGATGCTGTAGCAATCGAGTTTCCCAATTATCTAGTCAGCTTACTCAGAGTCATTAAAATTCTTCTGCAGATTTTCTCATAAAGTTCAGAGTGTCAGAATAGTTTACATATTCATCAAAATTAATTAGACACCTACCACATCAAAATCACGACTGGAACAGCTACCTGTGAATTAACTGCCTAGTTTTATAAGCACAGGCCACAAGCATTGAAGTTTAACACATTGTGATCTGTAATAAATCAGTGTTGTTTGATGCCCCCTTCTATGAATACAAATCATATTCAGTCCCTTTATGTACTAATCAGTAATGTAGTGTTTCAGGAGGAGAGTTCTAAATACTATGAGATCACTAACCATGTACTTGAAATGTAAAAACTGTAATGCACAAAACACATAAATAGCACGCAAAATTAGTTGTATCACATGTAAGTTAGAAAAATAACTGACTTTTAAGGATGGGATATATTTTATGCATTCATCCCATAGCAATGGATGACCTTTCAGATAACACTTGTAGTCGGGCAGCTATACTATAAAAGGCAATATTGCAATTTGTTTTGCACTATAAAATGGAGCTATTAGATATTCTAGTTTTTTACATTCTGCAGTCTTTTCTGACATTTCATCACCATACCATCAGAACAATTTCTCCAAGTCTTTTTGAGTTTCTAATACCATGACAGGAATAGTAGTCAGGGATCGATTATCAGAACAATGACATGATAACTATTTCAACAGTAAATAAATTATCTTGTGTTTTTTGTCTAACATCAAGCATAGTCAAAGTCTAATTAAAGGTATATAGCATTATCTCTGGTATGGGTGTCCTGTGACAACTTTTGGCACAGTAATGCTCTAGCCTATGCAAAATTATAGATACGTTTTAGACTACTGTGGATATATGCCAGTTCTGTTTCTATACTATGACTCCTGACATACATGAGAGGTGGGCTGCAGTACTAAGAAACTCAGGGGAGTTTGTATAAAAATAAATTAACTTGAAAAAAGTCTTGGTTGCTATTCAAACACACTATAGTGTGACAGTATGTTGGCAAATGAGTAAATCCCAGATCCATAAGCTTCTTATTTAAATGTGCTCGGGGAAAATGCTAGTAGTGCTTTAATTATGGATCCATTTGGGTGCTTAATTCTGTTAGTTCATTGTTAATCTTCTAAAGCATGTTTGCTCTATATTTAATTTAACTGTGTTTATTTGTAATGTAACAATCTGTGTGGGCTCAAACTGTTCTTTTTTAATCTGAGACTGCAGCACCTCAGAGAAAAGGTAAGTCACTGTTTTGCATGTTCTAAATGATTACTCTTTCAGTGAGTTGGAGTGACCACAGGCTGAGAATGATATTGAAAGGTGGGGGTTCCTTCTCATGTTGGGGTTCAGAGGTATTGCCCTATAAAAATGATTATTTTTCCTGCTTTCACTGCCAGAATCTAATTTAACTACAGGTGTATGTGGCTAGATTATATGTGTACTTGAGAAACAAGATTTTGCAACTGGGGCTGAGTAATTTAAAACACTAAGTTTTATTATCATAATGGAATCATTTATGCAAGTATCCTATCATAAAAGTTGACTCTCTTATAACTACTATTTGCTTTAAATTAACAATGAAAAAAAGAATGGTATAATCATCATCATCATCATCGTCTTTGGTATTATTCTGTCATATGCTACCCCTGACACTTTGCCAAGTCGATGCAGCACCTCTGACTCTAGTTTTGTTTTCTTCATTCAGTCTTCTCTTCTCCTCAACGACACCTCCCAAATACATGAAGCTGTTAACCTTTTTTCTATTTTCCCTTCTATCTGAATTTCCATCTTCTTTTGGGTTCCCTTATTTCCTGCTATGACCACTGACTTGTCTGTAATCAGTTTCATCCTAAATTCCTTCAGTTTTGCATTCCTGTCCCCTCTCATTTGTTCAAGTTCCTGTTCAGAGTCTCCTTGCAGTACCACATCATCTGCATACATGTTGGTCTGCCCTGTCCAACCTGTTTGCTAATGTAGTCTATCCCTAGTACAAACAGAACTCAGAGCTGATCCCTGATTCACACTGATTCTCACTGGTAATCCCTATGTGTGTCCAAATACTATTAATTCTTGGGTCATTGGATCCTTGTTCACAGTCTGAACTAATTCTACCAATATTTCAGGGACTTTAAACCATTGCAGCACTGTCCAAATCAGCTTTCTTGGCATAGTATGCTAATTTTCCTTTAGAGTAGACTACAGGAATAGTTACAGTAAAGGACACATTTTGAAAAGATGATAAATGCATGCAAACTACAGTTATTAATATTCTAACCTCAAAGGCTGACTACTTGCTTGGATAACTGAAACACTGGTTACATAAAAAATAATTAATTGCTTCATTGCTTAAATGCTTAATATATTGGCCAAATGATTCAATAATTGGTTAATTAGCTGGATAATTGATCAGCAGGTCAACTGAATTGCTATTTACTTGATTAATTGGATAAACGGATTTTTAAATAATTAATTAGCCTGAAAATAATTCCATTTATAATTGATTTATTGACTAATTGAATATGTGACTTACTGAGAAACCTGTTTCCACAGGGATTAGGCAGAAATTTAACATGTATCATGCTGCTAAATTAAATTATTTACAAAGACCAGACTGCTGATAGGTAATCAAAGCATTTTCATATGGATATCATGGTCTATATTAGAACATTGAGGTTTCAAACCTTCGAATGTTCTAATATCGAACCCTATGCAGCGAAAGATTAAAATGTTGAAGCAACAGAAACCCACATTTTTTCCTGGGGAAAGAATATGGTTGTCCATTTCTGTTGCTTTGGTACTTTCAGTGCTGTGGTGGAAAGTTACGGGTCGGGTTCAGGTAAGTGTGCGATTGTGTGGATGTGAGGGTTAGGGCAGGTTAGGTGAGTCAAGGTTAGGGCGCGGGTTAGGTATGTGTGCGATTGTGTGGATGTGAGGGTTAGGGCGGGTTAGGTGAGTTAGGGTTAGGGAGCAGGTGAGGTGAGTGTGCGATAGTGACGGACCTTAGTGTTAGGGTTTGGGTTAAGGTAAGTGGATAGTTAGTGGTATGTGTATAGTTTAGTGTAGGGTTAGGTGTAAGATTTTAGTTGTATGCGTGTGAATTGCTGTTTGTTTAGTGTGCTTGCGTTGTGTGTATGTGTTTTGGAACAATGAGTTTTTCCCTAGGAAAAAATCTCTGGTCTGACAGTTCGAGATTGTAAGCTTTCGCTTACGTAGGGTCAATTAATCACCATTCGCTTTTTTAAGCGGTCGGTGATCTAATATAGACCCGGATATCAGAGACACCTACAAATCTCGTAAACTTTCTTGTTAATTAGCATTGCTACAATCTCTGAATCCCGCATACTCTTGCTTGCATCATTAACTCAGTAATTCATAATGTTAGAACAGCTTATTTAATTATATTGTTATAAACTCAGGGGTACCAGTACCACTTTAATTTTTCAGATGCCACATCTGCTGTTTGCACTGAAAATTCCTTACCCTCACAACCCAGTTTAACAGACTGTTTGTTCTTTCTTTTAGGTTACTATATGATGTGTCAGAACTATATTCCATCTGTATAGTGGGTAAGTTGGGAATATGGACTGGTCTTGTTCAGCATGCCTAGTAATTTGTTATGTACGTATATAACTTATTGCAGACTGAGAAGAGGTAATTCTTCTGCATGTACTATTTAAATGCTCTTAAACCTTTGCATCACAGAATTACTCATGCAGTACATACCAGTTTTTCTTTTTAAAATGTTGAATATATAGGCATGGATCTACCTCTAGTGAATTTTATCTCCTCTTACCTATTTGTGGTGTGTCATTCTAGTATACAACTATTTGCAGTCATGACCTTTCTACTCCATTACTATTTCCAGTCTGAACTTTAGCAGAGATTCCCAAAGATATGACCAAATTCCCCTGCTGTCAGTATAAATACCACCTAGGAAAATTCATTAGAATTGGCCTGAATCTCAGTGGGATTTATCTTTTAGCCAAAATTAAACTAAAACAGACAGATCTCATTAGCGGAATATGGTGATATGCGTAAGGATCTATCTAGTTTCACAGACAGGCAAGCATTTAAATCCTTCTTAATCTGACATGCAAAAAGTTATTGCACTTTATTATCTTCCTCTGCCATGAGACAATACATATTCAGCTATGGTACTGCAATCATTAAAGTGCTATTTCAGAATACAAATGCTACTGTGGTATACAGGCAATTAGTCTGTATGCAGAAGCTCCAAGACAGCCATAAAAGCTGCTTTTACATTACTAAGAAAGTATACAAATGCACTGCATGCTAAACTGACTCGTTCATAGGTAGCCTAGCAATGTAACTGCCTAAGATTACTATGGTTACTACTTCTGCCCCCCCCCCATAAAAAGAACACTTCTTATTTTAGTTATTGCATTCCAAACAAATGAAAAATGAAAAATGGTAAATACTCTAGAGTCTTCATGAAAATTACTTTGTGTTTGAAACACAATAATATGATGTGAAACTACAGAAATAGCTCATATTTTTTATAAAAGTAAGCTTTCTTTGCATTGGCAGTGGGTAAAGTTTGTGCTACACAATTGCATGTTTCATAAAAAGTCCCTCTTTGGGCATGTGAAAAGCTGGCAACCATGTAACTGCCTTCCAAAGACTTCACTTATTTCATTTATTCATTAAATGGCATGGGACATCTTTCTATACACCTTTAACTAACACAAAGTTTTAGCTCTGCTGTACATAGTAATCTTTCAGTTTATTCTGTAGAAGAAGAAAGTTTTGTTTGTTTTAAATTATTTGCATTTTCTAACACTACATTTCTTTTTCTGCATGTCCATTCCCTTAGAATGGTAGCATCACAGACAACATCAACATGTTGCCTACAGCAGCAAAGCATCTTAAGAAAAACAATCTAATACTTTTTTAAGAAAGTAAATAATTTGCTTGTGTTGTGGTTTCAGTAAACTAAAGTATCATATAGTTATTGTGAAAATGCTAGATTTTGCATACAGAATGTCCATGAGGTTCATACTTCAGTTTGCTCCCAAAAACAGCCCCCTATCTCTTTAAGGAATTATTAATGACAGCAGAATTGACTTGTAGTCGTAACACTTAATTTTCTTTCTGAATTAACAAAGAGATAAAAGAACTGTAAACCAAACATCAGTTACAACGTACCGCAGTGACTGCTTCTGTACAGAACAGAGAATTTTGAAAAACTGATACATATAAATTTAATTGTTAATACTGATTAACTGAATAACTAGTAAACCAATTAATTAGAACATTTTCATTTTGAAAAACTGATGCATCTAAGTTTAATTGTAAATACTGATTAACTGAAAAGCTGAATAAATAGTAAAGCAATTAATTTGAACATTTTCATTACGAACAAAATACTAAATGAGTAATTTGATGCATAGTTATTTATATAATGAGTTAAATTATTGAATGTCAGAATAATTAAATGGCCAAATTAATTAATTTGTTAATTGGATAATTAAATTATTGTTTAATTGAAATAATTACAAAAATCAGTTTACTAGTAAAAACTGAAGGAACAGTCAACTGTTTGCATAGGTGTTAAGTCAGAAGCATCTCCTTGCTACTGCTTAATGAAATTCATCATCTATGTCTGTCTGCTAATCAGTAATCAAAACATGTTCCATATGGACATCTCCTAAACTTGCAACAACTGGTCTTCTGCCCTGTGTTCACCAGCAGGATTGATAACCTCTCTACATCCCTGTTCCTACGTCAGTGTTCTCATTCATTATTCAATAGATGGCATAGTTTAGCTAATCAATGGCTAAGTCTCTTAAATTCCTTGAGAAATTGCACTCAGTTACTGCAAAAACTATAAATTCAGATGCTAATCAAGCCTACATCATGATAAAGAAGTTACAGGTAGACACAGTTTCTAGACCATGTAAGAGCACAAGGGAAAAAACTTTAACAAGTATATCACAGCTGCCCATTTCCTTTACAGTTTATCATGGTTGCAGCACTAATATTAGCAAGTCTAACCCATCATTCTCTTATATATATATATATATATATATATATATATATATATATATATATATATATATATGTCAGTTACATATCCCTCAACCTTTTATGACAAGAAATCTGGACAAATCCTAAAATAATGGGAGGACAAAGGCCCAAAATAGGGGCAAAGTTTTAAATATTGCTCTGATAAACTTAGAAACTTGCTAGAATAACAGGTTTTGTGTAACGTGGATTTTCTGAAGGATACAAAGTCTGAAACTCAAATGTGGGTTGCCAGAAAACCACAAATTGTATGAGGAACAGTCCAAAAATATATGCAAAAATCTGGACATTGTACAAAAATCTACATTGTGAGAGGTATGATTAGTTCCTATAATAGCTTCTATTGATGCCTGTGTTCCCAAACTTTGGAAATGTCTCCTGGAAGCTCAGTCCCCATATTTAGAAGAGATGGTCATGTGCTGTGAAGACCTGTAAATACTGTAGCACCTCCACTGAGATTCTAGTTTCTAGCCAAATAACAGTCATTCTGGGTGCCATACAACACTTAAAAGGAGACACCATAGGATCTTATGAACATTGAAACATGCTGGACAAGTGATCATGGGTATTACTGGATGCCTAACCATATTCACATTTAAAAAGACAAATTTAAATGTTCTTGCCAGCCCTTTCCAAGCATTAAACAGTGTTCCCCTCCCAAATTGGGCAAGGAAGTTTATGATAACCTGGTGTACGTTTTTGTCTCTCTATCATCAAGACTATCCTTAAAGGCAGCCAAAGTAGTACTTTGCTCGACTCATAGTGGTAACTTATTCCATCGGCTAGGAATACATTGACTTAAGATCCTATCTCTCCAGCGTGTCTGGTTTATTTTTTGATGTAGGTTCAAGTTGTTAGTGTAGGTTCTTTTAGAGCCACTGGTTTCTGAAGACATAGGAGGTCAAATAACATCCATAAATAGTTATACTACCTTGCTCCTATGTTGAAGTGGCATCTGTAGAAGAAGTTTTCTGTATCCGTAAGACAGTTTACAACCAATAAATGGGGGGGGGACCCATAACAAAAACTTAATCCCATTAGAAACCTCATTACGAAGCCTAGTGTTTGTAGGGATCCATTTGATTAATGCTTATAATGCTGTCGTGAAAAGTTGTCAGGTGCTTGTAACAGAGTAGAGTAAGAAGGTGATTGTTGCATTTTCTATCATTTTCCCAATGTTCCTAGTTTGTGCAATCTCTGAGGTAATTTGTATTGGGGTGTAGGGGCTTACTCCCATTCCAGGGTTGCTGGGTGACGGATATATTTTTGTGCTCTGTAACCTTGTGAGTGTTGCTGTTTTCACTTTTAAATTCCAATGTTTTAGATGTTTAGAGTGAAATAATCATGTGTCGATTAAATGAGGCAATCCATTTAGTCACTAGATAGGCAGAGATAGATG